>NC_054542.1:33086268-33261268 GCF_017654505.1 Polyodon spathula | reverse complement strand
TCTAAGGGACAAAATGCTAGAAAAATGTACTTGTCCTTAAATACTTGCCCCCTCCCCATCTCACAAAACACACACAAAAAAAGTAGAACAACAATGAACGTGGTAAATGAATTGGTGATTAACAGGGGTGGGTCTAGCCTTGTAGCTTGACTGGTTCACTAAATTCTTCAAGCAGGGGCACCGCCACCAGGGGAGCCAGGGGGACCATGGTCCCTGCACTTGTCCGATGGGGGTGGACGAGTGTATAGTTTGGCTCCCGTACTTTTACACTGAAAAAATAAAGCTGCCAATTTATACTCTAATCCATTTAACTTAATAGTGTTTGCTTCAGTTACTTTTTCAAGTCATAAAGTATTTAATATTAGACTAGATGAATACTTATCGATTTCCATATACAGACGTCAATCTGTGTCGATGAATACTGCAGCTCTCTGGATCCGCAGTTCCAATGAAGGCGGTACTTTGCTGTATGCATTGTATATTGCGTAGGATCACAATAAACAAATAGTTATTTTCAAATGGAGATCAGCTTGTTGATCTCCAAGGCTTGCAACATTCTTTGTTGTCGACAGTTTTCCAACTGGGAATAGTTCAGTTGATCAGACGTAACTCAGTTCAGCTAATGCGTTGTAATTGAAAAGTTATCTAGTTCGTTGAAGTGTTCTTGTTGCAGTTCTTCTTCATGGCTTTGCTTCCGTTTACTGTTTCAATCTCTCGTAGGCCAAACAGCTACGGCACTCTTCAGAGCTGATTTTATCCATTCATCAGTACATTAGTTACTCCTTGTCTTCCATGAATTCGATCACTTATGTTCTCACGAGTCTGCAATTTTAGTTTAGCTTCCATTTCATTCCTCAGTGCTCCAAGCCACTTCTAGCGGATGGACACTCCTCGAGCACACCGTGTTTGCGGAGAGCACACATGGGCAGCATGCATGGAATTTCTTTGAAAGACGCACGGCTGGTTTTTGTTGACTTCCACCCTGTGATTGGTTAGTTTGGTTATTTTGGGCTGTGCCCGAGTACAGGTGGGGTGTTTCTCATTGGTTGTTCTCATTCAGAGACAGCCCATTGTTCTCAAATGGTCCGTGGTTTCGACCCCTGACAGCTCTATTTATGAGAGGTAGTGTTCACTGTCTGAGGTGTCAAAGCATACTTAAAACTGTCTGGCATCCCTTCTGCAAGATACTGCTGGCACCTAAGTGATTCATTCAGTGGTAGGTAAAGGTAAAACACTTGTCCAGCAGTTAGTTTACGACTCTTTCTAAAAGCATTCTTTGTCAGTGGGGGAGTTTGTGACCAGAAACCAAGAAGACACAGAGAATGGTTTCATACCCAGAATGATATTATGACCCACTCTGACGCTACAACATGCTTGACCACAAAGTGTTAATTACACAACAAAATTTTTTCAATACCTTAGTGACTGTGGTATATATATTTTTTTTTGTTTTGTTTTGTAACTTTACTAGATTGCTGCATTTAAATGTCAGGTTTCTGTGTTAAAAAAGTAGTCTAACTTATTTGCTCATTTACAAAAAAATGTAAATAATACCTTAAGTTTAAAAGATTAGCGTGTGTCTTGAGAGAGGCTGTCACTCAGGCAGTCTTTTCTGGGTTTCTTTGTAACCAGTAGAAGATCGGCTTGTTCCATAGCTATCCAATCAGCAGTGACAGGGGTGGGGTGTAAACACTTTTTTAAGTGTTTGTGTGTAGGTGGTAGACTTCTGCAATTCAGTTTTCAGAATCTTGCATGGCTCTCTACAAATATACTGGAGTGCCTTTCTAGCAACAGAGCGAACACAGGAAAAATAAATAAATAAATAAAAACTACTTCTCCACCGGGCAAAGTATAACAGCAAAACTTGTTGTCCGTCCTACAAATCTTGTTGTCCCTGGTGTCGGGGATATATATATATATATATATAAAGTAAAATATAGGCTACCTAATTTAAGATCATTAAATATTAAAATATTCTATTCTGCATGCATTCAGATTGTCAGGTTATGCATTAACTGTACCCCTTATGTACTAATCTCTAAGGGAAGTCACATTTATAAATAGATTTCCATCACTTGGATTGCTAGTACTAGATTTCTTATTCCTGTTTAGGATTAAACCTTTGCAGATCTAAGTGTGTGTTTTGCAGTGTAGAATAGCAATAAAAGGGTTTGTCAACTGTGGTAAGATGCAGGTGATGCTTGAGTATGATTCAGAAAATACAACTGTTTTAGTTTATGTGCATGCACTGCTTTTGTATAATTTAGTTTTTTTTTTTTTTTTTTTGTAGGGCTGGGATAAATATCTGAATATTCAAACAAACATTTCACTACATGTATTCGAGGGGGAGGAAGAAAACATGTCCCTGTCCTTGTTTTGTATTGTACTGATTAAGACACAAAGGTCAACACAACCACTCGTGGTCCTCTGTTTACTTCTGGCTGTCAAAAAACTTTTAAACAGAGTACAGATTAGAATGTAACACAGGCTGCCAAGTAGTGATCTTTACCTAAAGTCGTTTTTGCTGGGAAGTGAGTCAGTTGGGGCCTGTTTTGTCTGATAAATAAAACTTTGATTTGTTACAATCCTAGTTTTTGTTATGTGGAATGTAGGGTTGGAAATGCTCTGGCTCTGGAGCATGGAGCCCAAGCGGAGCTTGCCAGTTTTCTGAGCTGAGCTCCGGAGCTGAGGATGCTGGAGCTGGGTCAGTGCAGTTATAGGAAAACAATTCCTTCTCAGGCTTCTGTATATATATATATAAACTATTGAGAGAGAGAGAACCGCGAATCAGCTTCCAGATCTATCAGGCTTCTATTTTGCATAGGTGCCCGCTGGAACGTTGAAGTGCTTAACTGTGAATTCAATTTTAAATCAATCTGTGCATACATACCAGCTTTTTCCTTAACATTCTAATCTACAACTAATCTGATAACATAAAAATCTACTTAAACCTACTTTCTGACGCTGGTCTAGAAACTAGCAAAATCACGTCTGTGAAAGCACATCATAATGAAGGCTCAATTCGTGGCTACCTGGATAGCATATCAAGGAAGAGGAATATATATATATATATATATATATATATATATATATATATATATATATATATATATATATATAGTGTGTGGATGGACTGGAGAGTGTGGAAAATATTGGAAAATTATTGCCCTGAGGGAAGACTATTGTTGCCGACTGGAGGCTATAATGCCCGAAGCCGCACCTTGGAGGTAACAATCTTCCCGAGGGGTATTTAATTTTCCACTATGAGCTAAGTCTGCAGTATATGTAATATATGAATCGGTCATGAAAATACGTGAGGCAAGGTTGGATAGTAATATGTCTTTTTTTAAATATAGCTGATACAGCATGTGTAAATAGCAGAAAATGTTTTTGAAGTTCATACCGCATAGTTAAAGTTTTTTTTTTCTTTTTTTTTTGGCGTTCAGTTCTCTGTCTGTCTGTCTGTCTGTCTGTCTGGCTTGCTGACTGCTGCATAATCCAGTTTATATTCCAGCTGTCGTATTTGTTTACATCGTCAAGTTGAATTTGTTTGAATTTCAGAAAGCCCGAAAACAGTGACAGTGGTGTTTTAATCACCTTTTTAGAGTTTGGAACAACTTTCTTTTGTAGTATGTTTTGTAATTCAGTTTTTGTTAAGTCACAGAATTGCTATTAAGCAGTTCGTTTCACATTCAACCATTTTCTGTTGTGAGGCATATAGAGGAGAAGGGCATTCTTTTGAAAAGGGGCTAGACTGAGTGATGTGAACCAATCACATGACAGAAGGAGACTATTGCCCGATGGTGTAAGGATGTTAGGTTTAATAGTTTAATCACTCACAAGTTAGAATTTCAAACCACTGATTTTATATATATATATATATATATATATATATATATATATATATATATATATATATATATATATATATATATATATATATATATAAAAAATCAAACTGTGCCCTGTTTTTGCACAACACAAAAATTCAGAGCTTCTCGAAATACTACGTGTTGTCTAGAGAAGCTTTTCCTCCTTGTGTGTTTGTTTATGGTTTTGTACTTTGTATAAACATCTCGCACATAACGGGAACTCTCGCACCTAACATCTCGAACATAACTCCCACACAAACAAAGGTATTTTTCCTGTTGCTAATTTAGGGTGCAAGGCAAAACAGGTTGTACATATTTCTCATTTCTGCCAACTGTGTAATTTGTGGCTGACGCAAACATTTTTTTAATTACATGTGAAAAATAAAATTAAAGTTTTTTTGGATATTAGTCCCAGCACTCTCTTATATTGTTTTTCCTTATTAAAATGTATTTTACTGTACATTTAACTACATTTTATATTATTATTACACCAAGACTGAGAATTGACCATAAAAAGTTACTTCTTTTGTGAGCTATGGAATGAAAAATGAAAGCATCATTTTTGTATTCACTACTCACTTTGCAAGCTGCAGATAATTGCAGGAAGCATCACACTGTGTGATTTATTCTTGCAGGCCTAGTTGGTTCAAAAGGTAATTTTTGAGCAACTATAAATAAGAAATAAATCACGTTTTTCTGAGCTGATTTCACAATGAAGCGGAGCTCGTGTCAGGCAGAATTATCCAATCTCGCTGTATTTTTTATTTCTTCTTTTTTGTTTAGAGCCTCTTTTTGTATACGATGGACTGCGTCAGAAAGGAATTTAATAGGCCCAAGAAAAGTTTTAAAAATACACACACTGATACCCTTTTAACACAGACAAGTTATGACGGCTGAGAACCGGCACTGATGCAGCATTTTGGTCTGTGTGAATTGGCGTCATATTTTGTGCCGTCTCTGAACCACCTTGTGAGGTGGTTCAGATATGGCACTGAACCTTCTTAACTGCCTGTGTGAAATGTTATGCTGGTGTCACGGGAAATAAGTTAGCCATGAAATAAGTTAGCCTTTTTGAGCCTTTCTGCGCACACACGAATTTTAGAATTTAAAGGTAAGGTTTAGAAGTTTCCATTATCTGTCGGTAAACTTTAATTCAGAAAATTGTTTTACTTTTAAAAATGTTGTCCTGATCTTTGGAAAAGCTACGCTATATGTGGTTTAAGTGGAAAACACATTGTTATAATATTAATAACACTTTATTGTATCATGTTATGTTTTATTTAATAATATAGGTTAACTTTAAGCTACTACAAAGACGTGGTCGTGCGATGTGTAATTTATTTTTATGTACAATTATATTTTGTGTTAAATCGTTATAATAAAACTTTTTAAATAATATGACAACATCTATTATTTAACATTCCCAGTTTAAACCATCATCAGAGTTGTCATTTTAAGTTTTTAAGTTTACATTATAGGTTTTCTTTGTACAAATATTACCGAAAGAGAAATAAATACAATATTCTGTATATTGGTTACGACATATCAGAAACAATTAAGCATTAAGGTTTATTTTTATGTGAAATTAGATTATTACAGCTGTCAAGTCACAAACCCCTCACCTCTATAATATATACTGCCCAGGCACACCCCAAAAAAGGCAAACAATTTATTTTTATAAAATATACAAAAAAACAAAACCAGATAGCATCGATCTATAAGTACTGCACTCTAATTTATCATTCATAATGAAGTTGTGTATATACACGTGCATATATATGAAGTCTGAATGTGTCTTCATATGATCGTATGAAAGAATGTATAGGAAGACAATCGTTTTGTGCTTTTCTCAAATTATCTATCTATGTATCTCTTAAAACACCATCTTTCACTAAAAAGTGTATGTTTTCTGTATGTATTAAAATAGGTTTAGATATTCCCACACGTAGACTTGATTAAAATGTCTAAAACAGTATTCTCTGTGTCAGTAAAAGTGTTTGTACCACTTCCCCATAACATTTATTAACAAAAAATACAAAACAACCAAGCATTTTACCCTGAAAATACTAACTTAGTTAAACTTAAGCCTACATAGAATAAATGCTTATATTTGCTTAAGACGCAGTATGATATGACACAACATTTTTGAAAGGAAAAAAATATTTGGAAGTAGTGATTTTAACTCTGCATAAACATAAATTATACTGACAAAATAATGTTTTGAAAATATGTATTTTTGTTAAAAACCACACTGCACATCCAAACACAGCAAGCGCATTACTTTAAATAAAAACTTAAACATACATTTACACTTCGATAAATATGACGACAAATGTCACATTTTTAAACAAAAAAATACAGTCTGCAGTACCTGTTTTCGTTTCTTAAATACAAGTAGCATCTGGAAAATCTTGGATTACTCTCCACAGAACCTTGCTTTTAATTTCTAAAATCCGTGCATATGTAGAAAGGCTCAAAAAGGCAAATGCTAACTTATTTCATGGTTAACTTATTTCCTGTGACACCGACACTGAAGTCAACATCCCACGTGACTGGTGTTACATGGTTACGGGTGATGAGGAAGTGAATTCACAGATGGAAGGGGCAGTGCGTGATGCTGCAATTTATGGGTGAATTGCCATGGCCATGAAAACAATCTGTTGACTGGCAAGTTTGAAAGTTGTGCTCGCATGATCCCTCTGAGTGTGTGAAAGGGTTTTGATAGTATTATACCGACATGCAGTAGATTGCGCTATTTCGTGCTGTGTGGGTATTTGAAAGAATTTTTTAACGTGTCTAAGATGGCTCAGTAGTGGCATTTGTGTGTGAAAGGGGCTTCAGAGAAATAACTGGAGCTTGCTGATGTTGCATTGCCTTCTACACTCTTGTGCGCTGGAAAGAAAACGAGCATTAGAAGATCTTTTTCCTTAAGTTAAATATCATAACAAAAATGACATTTGGTGGCTATAGTACTTTTCAAGGAAGGCATGTGTATACCTCAAGCTATCTAAAAATGTTCTATTTTTATTTTTTTTATTTAAAAAAAAAAAAAAAAAAAAAAAAACGTACACTGCCCTCGACCGTGCGCTTCAGCGCATGCTTTGTAAGCTTTCAGCAAATGTTAATTTTGATCGGCCCCTAATATACAAGGAGAATATCGTCTAGGTTTTTTTTTTTTTGATTTGTTAAGTTTAAGAGAAAAGAAAAAAATGAAATCTTAAAACCAGATTTGACATTCTAGCTGAGCTGCCAGAGTACAGAAATCCAGGCGGAATGTAACAAAGAAACTGTTTAAGTTTGAAAGTAATGTTTATTTTATGAAAATGTGTCTATGGCCACTTTTATTACAACGGTGTCTACAGTATATACTGTTTTTTTTTTTTTTTTTTTTTTTTTAACTGTGTGGCATCCTGGGTAAAGCAAGGCCTTTACCACCTGTTCTTGGTTATTCTTCATTGCAGTGTTACGTATCATGGCCTTGATAACGTTTTGCAAACAAACAAATATTTGAATGCTTGTCTGAACCCGGATATCCAAGCATAAATTTTCCAAACATAAATTCCATGTTCATGCCAGCACTAGTATTTATTTAACCAATTTTATACATTTTCAGGTGTGATTTTTTGATCCGTTGTTTTTTAGAGCATACATTTTGTTACTGTACCTGCCTTTGGGAGAGGCCAGGACAGAGCTAGTTGTTCATCAATTGTGTGTGTGTACCCTATTGTGTATTACTGTAATTATGTTACAGTAGTCTTAACATGTTTTCTTTATTGAGGCTATTCTGCCAGAGTTAATTTACATAATCTGCTTCAACCCGAGGTACAGTAGACCTGAGTTACAGGGAAGTAAATGAGTGACTTGCCCAAAGTCATGTTTTTTGTTTATTTATTTCTTGCCACCCGGCCAAACCACGTCTCATCATGTGAAAATGCAAAACGTGTAGATACGATTTACCTAAAAACACAGCCCTGGTTTTGCTATGTGGAATGTTCTAAAGAAAGATAGCCACCCACACAGTTATAACATGGGATTTTACAGAATTATACTATAACATAGCGAAACATGAAAATGAGTACATTTAAAGTATCTAAATTGTACCAAATACGAAGCTACTGTACAGTAAACCAATCTGAAACAACTATTTCAAATCCAGTTGTGTGGGTTTTTTTGTTTTTTGTTTTTTTTTTACACAGGATTATCACTTGTGCTGGTAGTGGGGCTTTCCTTAATTGCATTCAATATCCCTGAAAGAGACCAGGCTGAAATGACCATTTCTATTTTTTGTATTTTTTTTTTCATAGTTTGTGGAGAACAGACATAAGACAGTTTGTATGCTTAGGCTTTATTGTGGCTCTTTTCAGGTCTTATGGTAAAAAAAAAAAAAAAAAAAAAAAAACCCAGAGACTAAATGTAGCTAGGCGTTAAACCCAGTGGTTAATACCACAGTTTGTTATACAGTGTTAAAGATCTTTGCTTAGTTCAACACATACTTGCACTCAAGTATTCACATCTTTTTAATTGAAATATGTTATGTACAGAACAGTAGTAAACCTGACACATTTAGAATGGTTTGACTAGTTTGATACAGTATAATGTACGGGCTAAATACTTTTCTTGAAGTCAGGTGATATTTCCTGGAGTAATCAGTTGGTGAAGATGCGCTTCTAGGTTCTTAGTTGTCAATGCAAAATAGTGAAGCGTGTTAAACTTTTTTTTTTTTTTTTTTTTTTTTTTGCTCCCTGGGACTTTAGTGTCACACAGTAGTCACTGATAGTTGTTTTTACCTGGCCGAACCTTACGTGGTATTTGTGTTGCGGCAAGAGCATTGCAGACAAGAGGAAGTTCCTGATTGGTGGTCGTGAGGAGTGCCTGACATGGGAATGGGGTTGGGACTGAAAGGGAAACATTCCTAATGCAGAAAAACTGCCAGCGGCACCAGGGCTGCCATTGTCTTGACCAGAATTGGGAGTTTTCTGGCTTTGAGCTGATTAAACATACTAGTTTGCAGAGAGCTTCAGGAGGCTTTAGCGATTGTTTCAAAACTGCAGCTGAATTCTGAGATTAGTGCCCCCATTTCAGTTTTTTCATTCCATTGCCGTGTTGGAACCCTGACTGACAGATTGACCAACATGTTACAAATAGCAGTGCTTCACCTCTGTGACCTCTTTAAAATGAAATGTTTCTTTTTAGGGCTACATTTAGTGGTTCCCTTTGTTAGAATGTTTTCCTGACCTGAGAATTACTCTATCTACCAAATCCACAAACAGCCCTTGAGTGGTCTCTTCACTGTGCCAAGTTAATGGTTTTTCAAACTGAGAAAGCACACTTAAGTGAGTATTTACACTGAGGTGTTCCTTCTGAATATGCATTTCTGGGTGTGGTAGGATAAAACATGATAACCAGCGGGATATTCTGGTTAGTATGATTGTGATTATTATTTTCCACATGTTCATACGTTTGGAATTAATAAGCACCTCATATTTTGCGTACTGGATGTAGCCCAGCTAGTAAATCTCATTGACTGTTAGTCATTTGGACACTGTGTGCTGTGGAAGAGCTGGATTTGAAACCCAAATCTCTGCTCCTTCCTGTAACTGTATTCCACAATACCATCTTTCGTCTGAATAACTATACTCGGACAGCAGGATTATCACATGGACTACGAGTTGCAGTGCAGTCTCTCGCTTATTATGGAAATTGTTACAGAAAGAAACTGGTCTTACAGGCAATGGGGATTTCTGTGCTTCACAGACCTACAGTATCAGGCTCACTTCCCCTTCAGGTAGTTCTACAGGGAGACTGGCCACATGTTGAATCGTGTTAACCAGTAATTTAGCATCTGTGTTATCTTTACAGACATTTTTTATCCCAAATATGAGCTGACACCTCCAGCATTTCGAAGGGGATGGGTTCAAACTATACATAGATTCAACTAAAAATAACTGATAAATCATGCTCAAAAAGTGCAGATACATGAAACATTGAAACTGGAATCCATTCAGTGGCCAATGATTTAAGTTTGAACTGTTAGTGGATGTCTGCAAAACTTTCATTTGTAACAAAATTAGGACTCCCTTAGGATTCAAATCATAATCTTTAAGAAAAAAAAATCTTTAAATGCTAGCCTATGACTGAACTTATCAGTCCCACTTGGAAAAGTTTCTAAAACAAAATTCTTGCATACTAATAAGACTTGGAGAGAGACCACAAATATATCGCTGTCAAAACAAATTCCTATTTTGAATGGTTTAGGAGCATGGGAGTCTTCCTTAATACATTATTTTCTCCCCTTTTATGTCTGTAACTGATCAATTTGCCAGTTTTGAACACGGTTTTCTATTCACCTGACAAACATATCTGATCACCCAGACCAAGTGCCCCTAGTGAGCAATGCATAGGGAGTTTGCTGGCTGAGATTCAGGTACCTTAATCCCAACAGGAGCTCTGTGAGCACAACAGAGCAATCAGTTGTTCTGGGTGGGCAGAATGAGGAAAAAGATTCATGCAATATAATATTATTTATTTATTTATTTAAAAAAAAAAAAAAAACACATTAATGTGAGGGGAAATGTATTAAAATTTTATATTTTTTTTATTTGGAGGATAACACAGAAACTAGGAATCTCCATGTCTGTCATTTTAGTATGCAATACAGCATATACTGTACTAAAATATTGCCTCAAAACCCAGTACATTTTTTGCTTTGCTTTCCACAGAATTTAAAAGCGGATCCAGAGGAACTGTTCACCAAACTTGAGAAGATCGGCAAGGGCTCCTTTGGGGAAGTTTTTAAAGGCATTGACAATCGGACTCAGAAAGTAGTGGCTATAAAAACAATTGACCTGGAAGAAGCCGAAGATGAAATAGAAGACGTTCAGCAGGAAATAACAGTACTGAGCCAGTGCGATAGCCCCTATGTAACCAAGTACTATGGATCTTATTTAAAGGTACGTTTCCCTCCATTGTTTGGTAGCACCGCATTGATAATGTTTGTGACAAAGAAACCTATACAGTTTATACTGGTCGCTATTTTTGCCCTCTGCAAGCAGCCATGCATACAGAAGTAGCAGGCACTGCTGATTTGCACTCCTTGTTGATTCCTGGCTTGTTGGGAGACTCCTCCTCCTCCTCTCTGAGCACTGGATTTCTGTAGGTCTGGTAAAACACCTGGGGCCACTGTGTCAACTGCTGAGAAATCAGGTCACAGAATTCCTCTTGAAGCTTGAATCATAATTACAGAAAGCATGCCTCCACTTTCTGTGCATAAAAAAGAATACCCTTGCCTTACATTTGGCTTACTGTGCCAAGTCTATGTGTTGGTTGATCTGTTTCTGTATCAAACGACCCACATCTTGGAGTCAACCAGTCTCTGACTGAACATCAGCAAAGTGCATTTATTTCCATTTGAGAAGCTAAAGTACAGGTTAATGTATATTGGTTGAAAATGTGGGCACTCAGTGAGCAGACTGTCAGTAAATATTTAATGTAGGCCAGTGGCAAAGCAGTGATGTTTAGAAGGAACACAACACGGAATGTTTGTATGCTGTGTGTTATATGAAGCAGGCACTTGATTAGTTGTTAGACAGAGTGCATAATGAAAAAAAAGTGTCGTATCCTCATTTTCCTGTAATTGTAAATTAAATAGAAACATCTGGTTGAATCCACTCGCTTGCGATGCTTGTTTTTGACTGGTGAATTAGCAACTGCATTTTGGTCCTCAGTATTTCTCAGTGCCGCCTTAGTCCCCCTCAGCCTAACCTACCAATTTACCTATCTGTCAATCACATCTAAGAACATAACATAAGACATTTATGGAAGGTAAATCTAAATAATAAATACAATAGTGCTTGAAGAGAGTCTGGGTGCTTTGTGTTGTTACAGTAAGGCAATCAAATATGGAGTGCAATTTAATAGTTTCTTCATTTTGTATTTTTTCCAAAAAATTGACATTTTTTGTTTTTAAATTTGTAGGGAGCATGGAGCATGTCTGTCAACTTGGAAAGGGAGAGCACAAGAGACTGAGATTTTTTTGTTTTGTTTAAATCACTGGAAATATATAGTGCATATAGGCCTTTTGTTAAATTTGTTAGATCCTGAAAAAATAATTGGGATGTTAACAGTTAAGTTTGTGTGAGCCGTAACCGTGGCTGTAGTAATCCCGTTGTGGCACTGGTACAGTAGTTTAAAGTTAAACACACCGGCACATACTTCGCACAAGCTTATTAGTCGCTCCCCCCTTTTAAGGCCCCCTCAAAAATGTACTTATACAATGATTTTTATGGTAAGAATAATTGTTGATTGTAAGACCAAGTTTTTGTACAGTAGTTCAAAGTAACATGTAAGTCTGTTGTTATGTATGCCCCATACATTAGTATTAAAGTATGTGCAGTATTTATTGAAAGTACTCAGTACTTGCATTTTACTCACCGAAAATACATTTTACTCCTAGTGTCTAAATTGGAGAGTAAATGACTCAATAACTCAAGATGTTGAAGAGCCTGACTTGTCAGATAGAAACATTGCTTTCCCAGTCTTTCACATTCCACAGCATCATGACAAAGTGGTGTCACAGCTCTACAAATGTTGTTAGTTTAATGTGTCTTAACCCTTTTGAAGGTTATAATTGGAGTTACTATAGTATGTACTATGTTAAGTACTGTATGTGCTTTGTACCCTAGGTATACTGTAGGTACTGAAGCATTAGAGAACACCAGTGGTATTGTAGCAATCATACCATTAGGGCAAAGGTGTGCAAACAAACTTTTATCATGGTCCGCATATCCAGAAGATGAGTTTAACATAATGTTTATAGCAGGCTGCACATTACTAAAGAATAATCCAAATTTAACCCTTAGCTGCAACATACATATACGCATGTCCTCTGCACATCCAATACACACTAAAAAGGCAATCCCAAAGGTCTAGGAATAAGAAAACAAAGAATATGCTCAAAAGAAAGTGACTATGTAAGCAAAGAAATGTATTGGAAGGCTTGTCCTTGAGGTACATTTTAATGCGCTAAACTTTTTTAACCCTTAAACTGCAGTCAGTTTAAAAATCAGTAGGAAAAACTGCAGTTTTTCCCCATTTCATATCCCCTTAACCTCAATATTTAAAAAACATGGTTCAGGGCTCCTGAGTGGCGCATCCAGTAAAGGCGCTCCGCGTGGAGTGCAGGATGCGCCCTATAGCCTGGAGGTCGCCGGTTCAAGTAGAGGCTATTCTACTGCCGATTGTGGACGGGAGCACCTGGGGGGGGGGCTTAGGTCAACCAGGGTGTCCTTGGCTTATCATGCACCAGCAACCCCTGTAGTCTGGCCAGGTGCCTGCAAGCTTGCCTGTAAGCTGCCCAGAGCTGCGTTGTCCTCCAACGCTGTAGCTCTGAGAATTCTCTTTGCTGCTCCTGAGTCATGGGGAGAAAAGTGGGGTAGAATTAATAGATGACTACTAAATTAAAAATTTAAAAAATTAAAATACTTGGTTCAGGAAGTGTCATTCAAACAGCCCCCAATGTGTATATCTATCAAACTGAGCCAGTTCCACTCTGTCTAATACTGTGGACAGCATCTAATCTGAAGGTTGTTGATTTAATATCATGGGTTTGCCTGCATGGGCACTATTGAAGCCTGCGACCTTCTGTCAGCTGGCAGAGAACAAATTCTCAGTTACAGTGTTGACCTGGCAAGAGACTTGCACCACCACACCAAACAATATAAAACAATAAATAAGGAGTGAAAAAAAAAAAACTGTGAGGAAATGTCTATCATCGACGATCCGACGGGACGTCACCGTTGTCTGTTGTCACAACAAACTTTCTTACAAAAATTATATATATATATATATATATATATATATATATATATATATATATATATATATATATATATGTGTGTGTGTGTGTGTGTGTGTGTGTGTGTCATTGTGATGTAAATTGAAACACCATTTACTAATTTAACTTTACAGTTAAATTTTTACAACATTTTACGGATGTCGTTGTCATTAGTCAAATTATGGTTCTGGTCCCCATCCAAAAGTACTGCGGATGACCACTCTTGGTAACAAGTCAACAGCAGAACACTTGTGAACTTTCTCTCCGAGATCATACTATACTGATCACTGTTAAAAGAAATATAATTTATATATCTATATATATATCTCTATATATATATATATAATATATACATATTATGTGTGGTATATAGATATATATATATGATATAGATATACATATATATAGATATTATATATTATACATATATAGATCATACATATATATATATATGTAGAAGATATATGTCAGTATATATATGTCGGTATATATGATATTATATGATGTATATATATTATAACATGATAGATATAGTATATATACAATATATATTATATTATATATATAATATATATATATAAAATATCTATATGATTAAAATATATATTTTTTCAAAACTTTCAGAAATTATGTCATTGTAAAAAGACTCTTTTTATGGAAATATAATAGGAAAAAATAAATAAATTAAAATAAACCAGCTCTGAAAAAATCCCTAAAACCATATTTCTGTAGTGTAGCAGCAACAAATAAACAGCATTTTTTCTTTCTTTTTTCTTTTTGTATATATCTGAATTGTTGTTGATGATATTATTGTTATTATTATTTATTATTATTATGGCTACAACATTTTAATAGCTGTTGCTTTGACTAGCCTATATTGTGTAAACTAGACATTTATTATATATTATTTTGCCTGGTCTTGAACATAGTCCTCTTACACTTTGCAAATGTATTTATTTATAACAAGCACAATTCAAATAAATTATATCACTATTTATTGTAGAATAAAAGCAGTCATTCTCCTCCATTGACAAGGTGGCAGTGTTTGAATAACAGGTTACTTCTATTGGTAAATCTAGATTCCTGATGCATGTCCGCTCTGTTTTTTTTTTTTTAATCAATTTGCAGATTATAGCAGTAGGGTAGCAATGTGTTTCTTCAATGTGTCTGTTTGTCTTTTATTTTAGGCTTCTGTGCTCTATGTACTTTTATCAGGGGGTAGATAAAAAAAATAAGTTTGGCAATTTGTTTAAAAAAATAAAAAAATAAAAAAGGCAAACACAGTAACTCTAAAGTTAGAAACTGATTGTACTAGAAAAGCAGACCCTGCCATTTGCAATAAACTAAAACCTGTGAAGAAGCCCCATTGTAGTTGCAAGGGGTTTTCTATGGGAATGTTGTACTGTGGAGCGAGGCTGTTATATGACTTTGTTGCCCGTAACACTGCAGAAACAAGCAGCTCAGGGTGACGCAGCTATTAGTTACGCTCCACATCCTGTACATTGCTGGTTACGTGCAGTACGGCAGTCAGCACTCCTTGAGGATTAGCCAAACCACAGGATGATTCATTCATTGTAGTATGTGGCTGATATTTTGGTGCCTCAGTATGTCGTCAAAGTGTACTGCACCCTGGTCAAGGGTAGTGCTTTAGGTGACGGTACACGTTAATGTTTGACTACTGCCTCTTCTTTTCCATTTTTATATGACTAATTAAAAGCCTGATTCCCAACATGTGTGAAGTGTAAAGGTGTCTGGGTAGCGAGTCATGAATTGAGCTGTACATTCTTTCTGATTTGTGTGAAATGCATGGCTGCACAAATCCAATGTTTCAGGTTGGCCAAGGATAATGCATTTGTTGGCTTTGTCCAACTGTACAGTCTCTACAGTACCGTGTCCATTCTCAGTCGAAACAGAGTGAAGCACAACTGCACTGTCCTCAAGCATGAAGATGAATCAAAACCAATTTTACACACAGTTCTAATGTTTTCTTTGCTCCTTCTGTTACAGGACACAAAATTATGGATAATAATGGAGTATTTAGGTGGAGGATCGGCTCTGGATCTGGTAAGTCCAGTCTGTGTTTCTTGCATGGAGTCACAAGTGGTGTGAATGAGAGAGATACAATTATTTCTTAATGAATTCCAATATTACTCAGTTGTACTCTTGAACAAAACATTATTCTCACAGATATTTAGTTACCAATGTTCACGTAGTATGGGCAACACTGTGGTTCAGCAATTGTTCCTGAAACACTATTTTACTGTTGTATGTACATTTTACTTTGATGGCCAATAATCTTGGAGAGTGGAATTTAACATAACTTTCAAATCTGCTGTACCTCAAATACTGTCATTTTCAATGTTTATTCCCTGGATCTATTCCTTCACCACATAGCTGGCGCAAACTGAAAGCAGCATATTTGTGTGTGATTTTTTTTTTTTATTTATATCTTTTCTACTGTAGTTAGAGCCAGGTGCTTTGGATGAAACTCAAATCGCCACAATACTCCGAGAAATATTAAAAGGACTTGAATACCTACATTCAGAAAAGAAAATCCACAGAGATATTAAAGGTGAGCTGTACAGTACAACCTTCCTGTGATATATGATCTAAAAAGGACGCAGGAAATTGTGTATGGAGCATATGGATTCTGCATCAGAGAGAGCTGCAAAAGGAACAAGGTGGAAATCTGAAAAACAATAGGTTACCAAGCGATTCTCTATTTGATTTGTTTAATTTAATTTATAGTTTACAGTATAGAAGCCTTGTTGTAAACTCAGCTTTATGAACCTACAACAAGCTTTTTAAATATACAGGTGACTGCAACAATTTTTTACATTTTTTTTTTTCTTTGGAGTCTTATTCTGTTGCAGCATGTTAATGGATGTGAAAGGTTAATGCAGAAATTATAAAAATGATACATGTAGAGAGAGGGAAGCGCAGTTTTGAAAATGAAGATCAAAGCTAATTAGGTCTGTCTCGTTGTTCCTTGTTCTGAATCTCTCCTGATTGCCTCTTGTGAAAAATAGGATGATCAAATTACATCAGATTTTGTTCTGCACACAAAATTCAATATCGGGAGCCTCCAGCAATCTTTATCTCTATCCCCCCACCCCACCCCCCCCACTCTGGGTACAACTGCAGTGTTGGTTAAATATTTCTGGAATCATTATAGAAGGTGGTGCCAGTCATATTGTTGTTAAATCATATCACATATTTGCTTGATCTGATTTCAGTGGCGTGGATTACTGTGCGTTGGCTTCTAGTTTAGTTTTAGTGTAGCCGTAATCCATAAAACATCAGCATTCTGATTTAAGCATTTTAATGCGAACTACAAAATTTTAATTGATTCATCAAACTCCAGTTACACAGAGTGCAGGCATTAAATGGTTTCCATCTACAAAATGTTTCAAACAAGGGTCAGTGAGTGCTCTTGCATGTCTGTGTGTGTAATTTGTATGGATGCTTATTGCATCATTTCATCTGTCAGAGATTTAGCATGATTATTTTCTGCTGGTGTGCAGTCTTCACCAGGGCTGACTAGGTCAGCGGCTAATTCAAAGGAGCATGCCTGATTTTCAAATCACTTTGAGTTCAGATTTGGTGGCAGATGGAAACCAACAGTGCGTAAGAGCATGTAACAATGTTGATTAGAGTGGATAGGCTGGAATAAAGTCACTTGGTTTGAGGCCAGTGTGCTGAATTTAGGTCCAGGCACAACATAGAGGTTGTGCTGAAACCCTGCAACTATGAAGCTATGTGTCTGCGGCCTCATTTATTCATTCAGCATCGAAATCTGAAGTAGTTTTTAAAAGTGGTATACAGGCTTAATTCCAGAAACAAAAAACACTCGAAGCAAAACAGTACAGATCACAATTTCTGTGAGAACTGCACAGAACATAACGGAACAAAATCATAAGAACATATGATTGAGTGATTGGAAAAACATTTTGGAATTGGTTTTAGCTCCTGTCTCCGTGCCTAACTAACTTGCTTGATTTTTTTGAGGATGCAACATCGATAATGGATAATTGCAAAGCATATGACATGGTTTATTTAGATTTCCAGAAAGCTTTTGACAAAGTCCTGCACAAAAGATTAATTCTCAAACTGAACGCAGTTGGGATTCAAGGAAACACATGTACATGGATTAGGGAGTGGTTAACATGTAGAAAACAGAAAGTACTAATTAGAGGAAAAACCTCAGAATGGAGTGTGGTAACCAGCGGTGTACCACAGGGATCAGTATTAGGTCCTCTGCTATTCCTAATCTACATTAATGATTTAAATTCTGGTATAGTAAGCAAACTTGTTAAATTTGCAGACGACACAAAAGTAGGAGGAGTGGCAAACACTGTTGCAGCAGCAAAGGTCATTCAAAATGATCTAGACAAGATTCAGAACTGGGCAGACACATGGCAAATGACATTTAATAGAGAAAAGTGTAAGGTACTGCACGCAGGAAATAAAAATGTACATTATAAATATCATATGGGAGATACTGAAATTGGAGAAGGAATCTATGAAAAAGACCTAGGAGTTTTTGTTGACTCAGAAATGTCTTCATCTAGACAATGTGGGGAAGCTATAAAAAAGGCTAACAAGATGCTCGGATACATTGTGAAAAGTGTTGAATTTAAATCAAGGGAAGTAATGTTAAAACTGTACAATGCACTAGTAAGACCTCATCTTGAATATTGTGTGCAGTTCTGGTCACCTCGCTATAAAAAAGATTGCTGCTCTAGAAAGAGTGCAAAGAAGAGCGACCAGAATTATTCCGGGCTTAAAAGGCATGTCATATGCAGACAGGCTAAAAGAATTGAATCTGTTTAGTCTTGAACAAAGAAGACTACGTGGCGACCTAATTCAAGCATTCAAAATTCTAAAAGGTATTGACAGTGTCGACCCAAGGGACTTTTTCAGCCTGAAAAAAGAAACAAGGACCAGGGGTCACAAATGGAGTTTAGACAAAGGGACATTCAGAACAGAAAATAGGAGGCACTTTTTTACACAGAGAATTGTGAGGGTCTGGAATCAACTCCCCAGTAATGTTGTTGAAGCTGACACCCTGGGATCCTTCAAGAAGCTGCTTGATGAGATTTTGGGATCAATAAGCTACTAACAACCAAACGAGCAAGATGGGCCGAATGGCCTCCTCTCGTTTGTAAACTTTCTTATGTTCTTAAGTGTATCTTATATTGCATTCAAACTTCTTTCCATGTTATCCAACAGAATCGCCAAGTGACACTCTCTTCATGTGTTACGGATGCCCCTGATGGGAATTTCTTTTATTGCATCATTGTGTTTCCTACGGCTTGTCCTGTCAATTCCAAAATTATTTATCAACGTGACGAGCTACACTATGTGTGGACGTACCACAGACTACTTTATGCCAGCCCTGTATTGCTGTACATCAAGCCTTGACGAGGCATTCCTCATTTACTAAGGGACTACCCGATATAGTCTTTATATCACTGTGTTTTCACTTGTTAGATTTCAGCAACATTGAGATTATAAACTACAGAACCCTTTTAGATTTTTTTTGTAAAAAGCCTTTTTCTCTGTTAATTGATTGTGCACTTGTCATTGAGCTAACTAATGTAACGTTGCTACAGTATGCTCAGCAGTTCTAGAATTCTGACACAAGGTCGAGTTCACATCTTTGGTATGTAGGCGTCCAATTTAAAAAATTGGGATTTCCTGCTTCCATGCCACATGGGGAAATAGAAACTTTGGGTTTTAGTGGGTTATGTTTTGGTTAACGTTTAAATAAACGATGAGGTCAAAGTTCCACTTTCAGTAATCTCAAGGGCTGGATTTGTCACTGGTTTCAGAACTTCTGTTAGAATAAAGAAACTGTAGCATTATTGCATTCTGTAGCTCCATTGAGTTTAAATCTGTATGTATTGCTTTTAGTCTGACATTGTCAAATAGGGACTGGAAAGAACTGTTTTAAATAAGTCTGTTCAGCTGGACATGTACATAACTTTTTTTTTTTTTTTTTTTTTTTTTTGGGGGGTGCTGCTTGCTCCACAGCTGCCAATGTGTTATTGTCGGAGCAGGGGGATGTTAAATTAGCAGATTTTGGTGTTGCGGGACAACTAACGGACACACAGATAAAGAGGAATACATTTGTAGGCACGCCCTTCTGGATGGCTCCTGAAGTAATAAAGCAGTCTGCTTACGATTCCAAGGTAAGAGATATTGCATTGCTCTCTCCAGGGGAGTTTCCGTTTGTACTTAACCACAGCAATACACCAGAAAGTTGTCTACTGCTGAAACAGCCCTGTGGGGATGTTGACAGTTACTGGAAAGTCCTGTACTGTATCTGTCGTCATCTTTTTGTGTCATTCCTTTTTCTCTAGCCATATGCGATCCTCAGTTCTGGTTCAGGTTAGAGACAAGGGGGTAACATTGATTTATTTCAAAACTGTAGCTTGTGGGCATGGACAGGCAGTTGACCCAGGGCCAGATAACATTGGCTTATAAATAATTATTGATTCCAGATAACAAAGTTGTATTTACGTTTATAGAGGGGGGGGGGGTTACAGTATGTATGTTACTGACATGTGCCCTCAATGAAGCTGAATAGCACAGTGCCATTGTCAGGAAATAGTTTGCTTGGGCTTCATTTTATACAGCAGCATGTACTCCTTTTAAAGTTCCAGAGATAAAAGTGTGTATCAGTCAGTGGAAAGGCTCTTAAACATAAACCACAAAGTACCTGCTGTACTGTAAATGTTTAAGTGCACTTATCCAACAGCAGACTGACGCCTGCTTGATTAAAAATGCAGTAAAGTTCATGAAACATTAAAATGCATTAAAATTTCCACTGCTTAAACTATCAACAAAAAAAAAAAAAATTATCGGAGGGAGAATGAAACCATTAACTGTTCCCCATTATCTGGGTTACTTTGTCAGCAGGCTTGTGTTCCAGTTTTTCTTTTGGTCCATGTCTCTTGACGGTTGCATTGTCCCATTTGAAATCTTTTGTCAAAATTAGTTTTAATAATATGCAGTGTATCTAACAGAAATATGCTATTATCAGATTGCAGAAAGAAGTTTATCAAAGCACTTATTTAAAACAATTCTTGCAAGTCAGTAAATCTGAATGGAGCCCAGTTTTTGGACCATTTGTTATAACTCAGGTTACACTTGCAGCTCAACGAGCCCCTGGATTTTCATCGAAAAGAAGTCTCCTATCTATTTGCAATCAAAAATTGACATCACTGTTCATTTTGGGTGTTTTTATAATTTTTTTAATAGGAAACGTGGAGACCAGATTTATAATTAAAAATGTTCAGTGTTACCAAATGTAAAGTAGCACACTGGCAATGAGAGGTTTTGACAGGTGTGAACATGGGCTTCCAAGAATGAGCTTTTTACTGAAATACACCATAGCTATTGAGTGTATTTATTTTTAACTTGTATGAAAATTTGAATTTCTGTGTGAAGTTGTGTATGGGGGTCTTTTTAGATATACACTATGATATATATATATATATATATATATATATATATATATATATATATATATATATATATATATATATATTATATATATATATATATATATATAATATTATATATGATACACTGAGCATCAAAATAACTTATCACTTATACTTGGATACAATTCCGGACAAACTCTGTTTTAGAGCAGGTGCAGTGACTTTATTGTGGTGATTAACAGTTGACATCCCGGAGATGCTGCAAAATGATCTGTCGATCTTGGGCAGGTGTTGTGACTCTTGATCTCCCAGTTCGTGGCCTGTCATTGACAGAGTATATCTGGTTATACCGTCTCGCCAGGTCTGACATTGCTGGCTGTGAGCACCCAAGACGGCGAGCCACAGTAAGCTGGCGTAGTCCAGCCTCCAACATGCCAATTGTATGAAGGCGCTGCTTTCTTGACAGATGTGGCATATTGTTTTTTTCTGTGATTTTCTTTATTGCTTTTATTCAAGCTTGCAGTGCAACACCTGAAATCACTCCATATCCAGTGCTCAATCAACTGTCTCACTAATTAAGTGCACATGCTTCAGTCATAGTCATTTAAGCATGTCATGATCAAGGATGAATGATCTAGTGATTACAAAGAAATCAAAAACATTTTGTCAAGGTCCATCATTTTATATACGTTATTTTTTTTCGAAAATAAATGTGTTTAGAATAGTGATAAGTTTGATTTGAATATCTGTCTATCTTCACAGCTATTATTAAATCTATGCTTGGGCAGTGCAACATAAGATTTTTGTATTGTACTCAGCAGCTCTTAATTTTCATGAATTCGTGTTAATTCAACTGACCTTATAAAACTGCCACTGGACTGCACAAGTGCTGTGTGAAGAAAAACAAGTGGTATATTTCTAAACTCTTGGATGTTGTCTTCTGCTCGGCTTACAGGATTTTGTGGTTTTCACAAAATGAAGCATGACAAAGAGAAACAGATTAAAGCGTCTATTTTGGTTTTATTTTCTCTGAAGTGTTTTTACTGTTTATATATACAGCTCTGGAAAAATTAAGAGACCACTGCAAAATTATCAGTCAAATGATAACTGGTCAAAATAACAAAAAAGATGCAGTGTTGTCAGACCTCGAATAATGCAAAGAAAATAAGTTCAGATTCATTTTTAAACAACACAATACTAATGTTTTAACTTGGGAAGAGTTCAGAAATCAATATTTGGTGGAATAACCCTGATTTTCAATCACAGCTTTCATGCGTCTTGGCATGCTCTCCACCAGTCTTTCACATTGATGATGGGTGACTTTGTGCCACTCCTGGCGCAAAAATTCAATCAGCTCGACTTTGTTTGATGGCTTGTGACCATCCATCTTCCTCTTGATCACATTCCAGAGGTATTCAATGGGGTTTAGGTCTGGCGATTGGGCTGGCCATGACAGGGTCTTGATCTGGTGGTCCTCCATCCACACCTTGATTGACCTGGCTGTGTGGAATGGAGCATTGTCCTGCTGGAAAAAGCAACCCTCAGAGTTGGGGAACATTGTCGGAGCAGAAGGAAGCAAGTTTTCTTCCAGGACAACCTTGTACTTGGCTTGATTCATGCGTCCTTCACAAAGACAAATCTGCCCGATTCCAGCCTTGCTGAAGCACCCCCAGATCATCACCGATCCTCCACCACATTTCACAGTGGGTGTGAGACACTGTGGCTTGTAGGCCTCTCCAGGTCTCCGATTAACCATTAGACGACCAGGTGTTGAGCAAAGCTGGAAATTGGACTCATCAGAGAAGATGACCTTACTCCAGTCCTCTGCAGTCCAATCCTTATGATCTTTTGCAAACCTCAGCCTGGCTCTTCTTTGCTTCTCATTGATGAAGGGCTTTTTTCTAGCTTTGCACGACTTCAGCCCTGCCCCTAGGATCCTGTTTCGGACCGTCCTCGCCGTGCACTTCACCCCAGCTGCCGTTTGCCATTCTTTTTGTAGGTCACTTGATGTCATCCTATGGTTGCTGAGTGACATTTGAATGAGTTGGCGGTCATCCCGGTCAGTGGTGAGTCGTTTTCGCCCTCTGCTGGTCTGTAGCTTTGTTGTCCCCAATGTGTGCTGCTTGACCTTGTTCTTATGAACCGCCGTCTTTGAAATTTTAAGGATGGAAGCAACCCGACGCTCACTGTATCCCTCTGCCAGTAAAGCCAGAATTGAACCCTTCTTTTCCTCACTCAAAACTTTCCTTCAACTCTTTGGGCATGGTCAATAGTTATTTTTTGATTCCAGTTACTTTTGAGGTACTACTAGCACTGTTTTGTCATCCAGCTGGTCCTATTGCAAGAAGATAGTGATGACCACAGGACTGGTTTTTATACTTTTCCTCATTAAATAAGATTTGGTTCAGGTGATCCTCTATTAGTACCTCATTCAGTAGAATGAGGTGTGCCTGTGTTGGAATTCAACAGACACTGGAATGGAATGGCTGCCATACATGTAGAGATGCTGATTTAAGAAAAATTTGCAGTGGTCTCTTAATTAGCTTAAATAGCTGATTGAATGGTTGAATGGTCAAACTCCACCTGTACATTGCCATGCATTTATAAGACATTTGTGGAATTAAGGATTCTGAAGAGTAACTTAAAATATGATTTTTCTTTTTACATTTTTTTTACAATTCTCCTGCAGCTCATAATGCATGATTGCATGGTTGGTATATTATGGTGACTTTTGGTGTCCAGTTGATAAGCACCTAACACTAAGATATTGCTTACAAAATGTTTTCACATCTAGTGTTATATGACCATACAGTAAAACTGTTGATTTATTTTCTCATATATGTGATGGAGACTACTGGAGAGACTGTCTTCAGATTTGGTTTGCTTCTCTGAGCTTTCCTGTAGTGTGTCAGAACGTCAGTGTTATTGCAGGGTACATATCTAACATGACAGTGGGCAACAAGCTCCTCAGAGATGCATGAAGTAGCTGTCTCTGTTCGCTGTGCTTGTTTCTGCTCTGGTAGAGCGGTGTGTCAGTACAGATCTACAGGCCATCCCCCTTTTTTTAAAAAAGAAAAAAGGAAAATGTAAATGGTGGGAAAAAAATGCTGTCACTACAAAATAGGTGTTGATACATTCTTATGTAAGTTTAGGATAAATACAATTTAAAAGTGCTTCAATTTCAGGAGTCGGAAAGTTCTGGTTGGGAGACTGGCGCCACTTAATGGAGAACATTATGATGTTTTATTACCGTATTTAGGTACATGCTTTACTTGTCTCTCGGAACAAAGCAGATAGGAAAAATAAAAGAGAGGCCAACTATTCAGAAGTGACTCCACAGAAACAGGCATGCATACATGTCTCAAGGCTTATTTCAGGAAATAAACAAAAATACAAGCTACAGTTTTTGTCTTCATACCGTCTAAAGAGGTTATGAAGTGATCTTTAAAAAACAATCTTTAGATCTGTCTGAAGTTGGCATTGTGGTAAATATACAGGACTACAGTTTTTCCTTTTATCGTGGTGTCTGGATTAATATTGCAATCTGGTATCGTTAGTGAAATAACATGTAATTGTATTGTTTAATTATATTTAATCTTTATTTTTATATGGTGCCTTTCATAGTGGACCACCATTACAAAGTGCTTTACAAGATACGAGATTATATATATATATATATATATATATATATATATATATATATACACAGATGTGGCTTTTTTTTTTCTGTGATTTTCTTTATTGCTTTTATTCAAGCTTGCAATGCAACACCTGAAATCACTCCATATCCAGTGCTCAATCAACTGTCTTACTAATTAAGTGCACATGCTTCAGTCATAGTCATTTAAGCGTGTCATGGTCAAGGATGAATGATCTAGTGATTAAAAAGAAATCAAAAACATTTTGTCAAGGTCCATCATTTTATATACGTTATTTTTTTTCGAAAATAAATCTTCAGTCATAGTCATTGTTTTTTGTTGTGTGTTCTGTGTGTGTGTGGATGTTTAAGACACTGATTCCAAATCTTTTATTTAGGCTGACATGTGGTCATTAGGAATAACAGCGATTGAACTGGCAAAAGGGGAACCCCCTCATTCAGAACTGCACCCAATGAAGGTTTTATTCCTCATCCCAAAGAACAACCCACCAACACTGGAAGGAAACTACAGCAAACTTCTTAAAGAATTCATAGAGGCCTGCTTGAACAAGGAGCCCAGTTTTGTAAGTAGAGTGCTACATTATTACTTGTTAGTGAGGTAGCAACTGAAATCTGGGTTGGTCTGTGTTAATACTTGGGGTGCATACAATATATTAACAAATTAGCTATATTTTAGCCTTTTAAAGAATTAATATACTGAAAACTATGTGTTGACGTGTGAAGAAAGTCAGTGGTACTATGCTGTTGTCTAGTATTTACAAGAACTAAACTTTCTGCTCATTTATCAAAAGCAAGTCTGAGTGTACGGCATACATAGCTTGATTGCCAGACACCAGTATATTTGATTTAAACATCAATTTGCTGCCCAGGAGGGTGGCATACTTTCTTTTTACTTCTCCACACTGTTTATGCCAAATTCTGTCATATTGCAGATTACAGTAGTTGTATGACATTTTCCTTTTTTGTTTGCTGGTAGCTAAGCACATACACAAGAATGTTTCCCTGTAAATGTAAAAAGGCTATTGAGAAGCAGGAGTCTCCGCATAGCTAAACTGCTTTAACCTGCAACAAAAGCATAACATGCCATTTTAACTCATTTCCCTTAGAGACCAACAGCAAAAGAGCTCTTGAAGCACAAATTTATTCTACGCTACGCCAAGAAAACTTCCTACTTAACAGAGCTGATAGACCGGTACAAGAGGTGGAAAGCCGAACAGTCCCACGATGATTCGAGCTCAGACGAGTCGGATTCGTAAGTCCTGTTTTCAGCATCATCTATATTCCTCTCACACCCCTGCCCTCCTTCCCATTTCTACCCTGAGACACACATACTATATATGGGAAGCAAAATACTCCATAGATTGCTTCCCTCAAGTTCACTCATGCAGCAATGAGAGAAGTTTTTTTTTTCTTTCTTCAAATAATAACAGTCAAAAAAACTAGCCCACATAGAATCCTGTTCGGTTACACATAATTACAACTAGCGACTGTAGTACGCAACATCCTAGTATGCCTGGAAGTCTTCTTGCATAATTCGTATTTCTATTTCTTGTTAAGTAACACCCCTGAATTCTGTAACTCTGAAAGAGAATAGTGAGTGAGTGCTATTATAACATACAAGGTTAAAGCTCATCTTTACAGCTAAACTGTTTCAGTAAACAAAAAACAAAGAATATGCCATTTTTTTCACTTGACTGCACCCAGTAGTACTACTTGAAAAAATGAAAGTAGCAACTGTTCAATTTTTTTCACTATTTCGAGTGATCACTCTTTAAACACTGAAATTAACATTTAAATAATTTTATTATGTGAATAACACTAGTGACACGCATTTTCCAGGATTAAGTTCCAGACTTCTTGCCAACCAGTCCCATAACTGTTGTAGTCTTGCATCAGAACAAACTCATTGCCAATTGGATCAGTAAATGGTTTTACTGCAGGGTCCAAGACTGTGTCTTTGTACTATGTAGATGTAAATGCGCCCCTTGGAAACACAATAAGATCTGTGCCACTTTCAGTGCCGATGCCTCCCAACACTATTAGTGAATCCCCTCCAACGGTCATATTCAGCGATGTTGAATACAGCAAATCGTTCTGCTCTGACTCTCATACAATCAGTCATTAGTGGACATATTGTGTAGATATCGATCATTGCGTTGTGTGGTTGGCCTCTCTCAACCTCCAGGACATCCAGTGCACAAACCTGTGGTTTGATAAAGTACCCGCAATCTGGAAACAATAGTAGGGGTCACAACAAATTGAGCAGCTACACGTCTTTGTGTATCCCCTGTTCCAGCATTGGAACAGCTCTGCCAGTCTGGACTTCACCTGCCAACACCTGGCATCTTTAGAAGCCATGATTCACAAATGAACAACAGTGTGTCACCTGAGCAGTCATTTGACTAAAGATCAATTCTGAAGTCTAAACTGACGCACCTGCTTGTAACAGGGAACAGCTGGTGCAAAATGCATCTCAACAGCTGTTACAATTTATTGAAAAACACACAAGTGAAGGCCTTAGCTAACTTTTTTTTTACTTTCTTCATGGTGGGTGTTTTTTTCCCCATTACTGTTTGATCTTTTGATTTACACATTCCGTTTTGAATTTTGCCTGTAATTAAGTATTTATTGCATAGAGTTTATCTTTTTGCAAATGTAATGCTAAGTCCCCTAGTGTGCCACAACAAATAACATATTATACTTACATATTATATATACTATAACATAAAAGAAAGTGCTTTGGTACTGTAAATATATGTCATTTGACAGGACATCAAACAGTATATTCTGCATTGTTGCGCATTGAAACCTGTTTTATATATATATATATACACATACACAAGTTATTCTGAGGTTACTTGTCATTGGCTTTCTCTGTTAGCTTACATTTTGCAGTTTATAAAATTTGCAAAAATAGTTAAGGGTAAGCAAGCTGACTTAATTTGTCAATGCATGATACAAAATAAGTTGTCTCTTTTTAAATGATCAAAGCCGTTTTTTTTCTTTTTACAGATTGCTCATTTTTAAAATGGGTGACTAGAAAATAAGAAAACATTTATTTGGAAAAGGTATTGTGTGGGTATATAAATGTGCTTTTTGTTTATGTATCTCTTTGTGTATTTTCAGAGAACAAGATGGCCAGGCATCTGGCGGAAACGACCCTGGTGACTGGATCTTTAACACCATTAGGGAGAAAAAGGATCCCAAGAAACTGCAGAATGGAGCAGCCCACCTGGAGGAGTTTGAAAGGAACAAGGTGCTGTTGCAGACTAGATGCGTCTTTGGAAGTCCATTTCCTTTACTTACCGCCTATTTATTTATTTATTTATTTATTGATTTTTAATATAATCTCCTTTTACTTTAACACTTGAAGGACCAGAGAGATACTCATACCTAGAAGCCCCGCTGCATTCAAAACACTAAATAATATAACGAAAGGAGAAGCAGTCGGAAGTAATTTTTATTTTTATTGAGTACGCCACAAATCTGAACAACCGAAGCACATATATATATATATATATATAAAATAAACATTTATTTTACAAATCTAAACAAGAAAATGTCAATAAATAAACATCTGAACAGACATTGGTTTACAACATACGGTACATATTTATAAAACTGAAACGACAGCAATACATTTTTTACTTTAACAGCAATTGGTTTATTATCAGATGCGCAAAAGCAGCTGAACAATGTAGATAAATAAAAACATTTTACAAAAGCGCACAGCAGAAGTTGTTATAAAAAAGTCTTTTTTTTTTTTCTTTTTTTTGACAAAAGGGTATTCCTTTACTGAGTCTAAGGCTGTTCACAGTCAACACAGATAATGTGCTTCTCCACACCGCCTTTCTGCACAGGGCACAGCTGTCCGAAGTTTTATTTTTATTGCACTTGCCAACCTGGCATTGGCATCTCTTGCGGCTCTCAATGGGGTTGCCAGCTTCAGCTGTGGGCACATGCTTGGCAGTCTCCCCTGTTCCTAACTGCTTCTTACGAAGTTACTGTGCTCTCCTTGGTAAATTCTTCTCAGTGCATTCTTTGCAAAGTACCCAGGAGTTGATGGTGCTAGGTCCAATACATTGTAAAACACGTGAACAGACCACCGTCGGGAGCCAGCTTTCACAAAATACTTCTGTGCCATCTGATCCAAAATATCAACTCCATATTTTGTTGCATTATAAAACTCCACGGTCTCTGGGATTTTTTTTACTTGTCCCGATGCTAATTGACTGACCAAAGCAGCGCAGCTGGTAAGCAGGCACCAGCCTTCAAAAGACTGATTGAAAATAATAGTCTGTCAGTCATTCATTCAGGCAGAGAGTAGATACTAATCAGATTGCAGCTGAACACATTGTGGACTGGTTAATAAAAATAATAGAGTACTGTTCTGTATAATCAAAATACAGTTGTTTTCTGTGTGGCCGTCAATGTGACTGCTCCCAAGGCTTTTAGGTATAATGTAATATATCTCCTTTATCTATGCACTCCCACGTTTCCTGCTTTGTGAGAATGTTTAATACAAACGGACAGAAATGTACATGAATGCGCAACCCCATATGTGTTACATGACTGGAGAAAATGGTACATTTTAAAACCAAAAACTGCCAAAATGACCACCGCGAGGCTTCTAGCATTTCTCTATATAAAAGACAATCATTATGGTAAATGTGTATTTTGATTTTTAATGACAGATGGAGAGACTTTTCCTTATATTCCCCTTATATTCTTCTACACTCAACAATTAGCTAAAGAATGCCCTAAACATGTTGTATCACAATTGGGGAAGTGGTAGACGTACTTAGTCAGAAGCCTATTCCTAGCTTTCTCAGAAGCACAGCTTATTCACAGGATTATTGAAAAGATGTGCAATTTTTATACATGTATATAAAGAGGATGTGAGAAGAGGGGCTTGAATACTGCCACTCAATCCAGTAGAGCCTGTTTGTTAGATTATGTTTTAGTTTTGCATTATTGTTAAAGCAAAAAGGGTACCTTTTCTAAGTTTTTTTTTTCGTCTGGTAGAAAATGTTCTGAACTATCCTTTGCATATATCACAGGTACTTCACTTTCGTATTTCCCGTGAAACAGTGTTCTCTAACAGATACTTTTAAAGAGGTCAAGAAGACGACTGAGATGCATGAAAAGTTCCTCAATGATGAGACTGTCACGTAATTACACAATTTCACTACTTGACATTACATATATCGTCAATGATGACTATGGACCACACAAAGATGTTTAATGTATAAGATGGTCCGTTACATGTGGTCCAGTAGTTAAAGTCCAGGGCTTGTAACCAGAAGGGCAACCAGTTCGGGTATAGACGGTGACCGCTTGACTCACTGTGTGACACACTAGAGACGTCTTCAGTGGATTGGGTCTACTCTACAAATTAATTACAGGATAACATTCACTGCACACGTTTATTTACGTATCAAGTGTCGGATGGAGACATTTCGCGAAACACTACCACCAAGTGAAGGGTGCTTCCACGATAGATACTACATATATTATTATTATTATTATTATTATTATTATTATTATTATTATTATTATTATTATTATTATTATTATATTTACTTACAGCTGAAAGAGAAAAATGAAGCCAGTAGCGGTAAACCAGGAGCAGTAGAAGAGTTGCGGGAGGCTATTTTCCTAGCAGAGGAAACATGTCCAGGAATCTCTGACTCTATGATATCTGAACTAGTACAGAGACTTCAAAGGTAAGCTCATGGCATTGGTGGGTATTGTTAAAATTGGTCCTCAGAGCAGGGGCAGATTTAAAATAAAATGCCATGCTTGAGAAATTAGGGTGTTGGCTGGTACTATGCTTTTGTATTAATCTTAAATTAATTTCAGTTCACTTTTTAATCCAAAATGATTTTCCTAAAGTAACCTCTGAAATAAGACAATAGTCAGTTAGGTTGTTGTAAGTAAGGTGTATGATAGGGCAATATTGGTCTTGTAACTCCCTATTTTTTGGGGGTGGGGGGTTCTCAACAGAATTAAACCTTCATGTTTATTTTAGCTAGGTGAAAAAGTGCAGATATGTATTCATAGTTGCATCAAAACTGAGTTGCCATTTTTTGTGGGTTTATTTTGAGTTAAGCACTTAGTATAATAATGCATGGGAAGAGTGAGACTTAGTGTAAATGAGCGCATCCATTGAGAGCATCCATACTTAGATCCACATAATCCAAGCCATCCAAAATGAAACTTGCATTGCCGCCTGCATAGCTTTTATTGAAGGGCAAAGGATAAAACATTAATAATAATGTGCACTACTGTTGTTTTGTGTCATTCAGATTCTCATTTAGTGGAGCATCGTCTTCCTCCCAGTGATGGCTCCCCGACTTGGACATGAAGAGGTGCTCATATATACTAAAGTAGCACACATGCCACAGTGAAGAGAGGCGCGCTGTCCTTCAGGGGGACATTCTCCAGTGAGCAACAGCCAAGATGAAGTCTCTCAGAAGGGCCGTCATTTTTCAGCTGCTTAAAGCAAAAGATTCTTCTGTTTTTATTTTTAATTATTGTCGTAGTGCACATATTCAACAAAAGAGCAGGTGGGGAGGAAGGTGGGTGAAAGATGTGTATGGGAGGAGAGATGGGTTTGCCTTCCTCCTTTTGATATTTTCAAGTAATCACTTCCAGTCAGTCTTTGCGAGAAAGCAGATCATTGCAACTGGATTGTAGGCCAATTATTTATGACTTGACAAAGCAAGCCTACCAAGATTTAACTGTAATATATTCTTCTGATAATGAAGAAGTGTTCACCATCGGCCCCAGGTGCAAGATCAGTTGGTGAGCAAGGTAACCCATTTCTGAGTTGTGATAATCCACAGAAAACCTAGCAATCTGGTTCCTGCTGCTTGAAACCATTTGCCTGCTGGAAGTGTCGGGAATTTCTACAAGGTGTGTCTTATGTGTTAAAATTCTCAGTTGTATATTTGGGACTGTGCAAAGCAGATTGATAATTTTTTTGTGAAACCTCAGGTATCCTGCTTTAAGTCGATGACTCCTCTGGAAGACTGAATATGTTCTGCTGGGTGTACAAATATGTATATAGGGTCATTTTTACTGATATTATGAAACAGTGGAGCGTGCATAAAATAATCACTGTGTACAAAATGGCCAAGTGCTTCTGTAGATACTGTTAGTAGAGGTAAATATTTAAAAAAACACAAAAAACAAATGGCCATAACTGAGCATTGCCTCGCCTCTATTACATGTACATTTTGGATATAAGAGGAGATTTAGATTTTATTATTAATATTATTTCTGTGGTCTCCCATTTGAAGAAAAGTTGATACACCACTTAACTAAACAAAATTTTAATTCTTAAGTACTGTATGTACCTCAAGTAGTTTAACAATGTTATTTTTCATTCATAGTCGTGTTTCTTTATAAATGACTTCTTTCTGGAGTTTGGTAATAAATATGGTGCTCTCCAACTCATTATGGTATACACACATGGTGCCCTATTCACAAAACTTGAGTTTGAGTTGAGTCTTTTTATGAGTAAGGTTTGATATTTCTAAAACTAGACTAGGCTAGTGCTTTTAAAATGGCCAACTGTAGTCTAGAACAGTTTCTTGAATAACAAATAGACTTAAAAAAAAAGCAAAAAGAAAAGCTGTTTTACCAACTGATGGGTGAAAGCTTTGTGAATAGGGCCCAGTTTCTGTGGATTGCTAAACTAGCTTTCTTTGAATAAAACGGAGAGTAAGTACCTTATTCAAAAAAATTAAGTCAGCCAAAACCAGTACAATCTGAAGTGGAGGTAGCCATTTTTATGCCATGTTCTGTAATTATTCTGATACATGACAGTTTTAGATTCTTAGTACAATGAAAATGTATTTAATTTGACAATTAAACTTTCAAATATAGACTTTTTCCCCCGCAAATGTTGCTGTTGACAATGGTGGTTTGAGTGGGTAAACAAAAGCTTAAAGCTCAGTTTGTGGGTGGTGGGGGGCTTTTCGCAAATATGAGAAAGATGATCCTTGTTGCAGATGCACACATGCTCGCAGCTGCAGCACTGGATGCATTTCTGGTTTCTTGGGTTATTTTTTTGTTTGTTTTTTGGCACCAACAACAACAAAAAAAAATTTAATCACAAGGAATGTACATATTGTAGGACTAACAATTGTGACTTTAAATTGCTCTCCAAAATACTCCAGGGTGCAGTATATTGGCGTGTATTGTTACAGTGCATTTTTCTCATTGCTAATACGATGCAAAAGATGATCATGTTTCAGTTTCTACACCATATGTTTAAATTCACGATTCTTCAAGTCGGTACCAACCTTGCTACTTACAACATGTTAATGTGTACTGTAGTACCACTTGCTAAAAAGATGAAATATTTCTTACGGTGTCTGATGACTGACGCAGTCATTTGTACAAGCCATTGGTCTGTTAAGTTGGGAGGCTGATGGTGTTGCCCTGCCAAGGTTATTTAAGTCCAATTTTTGGAGTTCTTGGCATGGCAATTTTGAATGCATGGAATAAAGCTTGTTGTGTGCTTTGTAGCATACTGCATAACTAGAGCAGCTGAAAGGCTAGCCTTTCACCACCATGGAGCATCAGCAACTCACAGCTTTAAGGATTTTGTCTAAATAGTTTTTTTTTTTTTTTTTTTTTTTTTTTTTTTTTTTTTTACCAATTTAAAGGAAAAATGAGTATACAGGAGCATTTTGTGATACAGAATTTGGCAATTACTAATTCTGTCCTCACTTTTCTTTTCATTTAAGGGCCTTTTTTGTCAAATCAGAAAAATCTATTTTATTTGCATATTTTAATTTTTAATTGGAAGTCTGAGAAAAGAGTAGAACCTTGTTTGCTACCACCTGGTGTTCCTAATGGAAGTCAGTTACAATGGTTTGCTTGTCTAAAGGGATAGGTAGTGAAGGTGCTCATTTTGCTTTGCATTTAGTTGCCCAGGTTAGGGTTCAGTTTTAATAGACTTGTGAGCTTTCAAAATGGTTTTCTTAGTTCTGTACAGAGTATTTGCCAAGTGCAGAAGGCTTGCCAGGCACTGTTTGCCTAACAAGAATGCAAAAGACAGAGTTGTGAAACGCAAGGGTTTATTTCGTTATTGACAATATTTTAACACATTTCGACCCTGTTTTTGCTTTGGAAGCCATGTGCTAGTATTGGGTGGTGCAGTTTGGTCAGGTAATCATTTTTATATTTTTGGGGGGCACCTTAGGCACTAAATAGTGCAACCTGTCTTTTTCTTTGTATCTCAGTTTTTCAGAAGTCTTGCAGAAAGAAATATTGATCATATTGTCTTCAGGTTTTTATTTTCAACAGAACGCAGCGCATTACTGGAAGATAGGAGACACTGTGCTCTTTTGGTTTTATATTTTAATACCTTTTCTAAGGCAAGTTATGTTTTTGCACCCTTGTTTTGGAAAGGTTTGTTTCCCCTCTTACCTTCAGTGTCCAGCTCAGTGAAGGGGTGTGTTTGTGTTAACAGGTACAACATGTGATTTGGATGATCAAGCATCTTCCTAGTTCCCACCTTCAGTATCTCCCAGATAAAGTGCCATGCTTTCTTTTACCCCTCTTTTTTTTTGTAATGTATTTTGCACCTTGTGGAGTCTGTTTAGTTGAGTTTTAATCTCTGTGTTGCACTTTGTAAGAGTTTCTTTGATAGTTTAAAAACGTGGTACTTGAGGCCATCATTGTGTGTTGTTATTTCTTATTGTTACTGCACTGTACCTTTGCAAAAATGGCAATAAAGTAGTGCGATCATCAGGATACAGTCTTCAGCACAGGTATATTGTAGGGATGAATCAATAAAGATTTAAAGAAATCCAATATTTTTCTAACACTGTGTAAAGAGCAACTAATGCAGTAAAATATGGGCCTTTATGGTGTTTATTATTAATGATGGGATACTTAATGCTAATTAAGTGTAAATTTTGTTTTCTGTAACATTGCTAACAGTTTATAGTCCTGTATATTATCCTTGCTTATGTCATTAAACACCAAGGTATTGAACACCTTGTAAGCTTTAAAGTGATTACGAAAAATAAAATCTAATGCAAATTTATTGAAGCCCTGAGCCTTGTATGTACATTTCAGGCAGCAGGGAAGTTGCTTTTATGAAACACTTTGCCTGTATTAGATTATTGAAACCATGGCCAGAGATAGGAACATGACCGTGTCAAACAGATGCTTGTAATTGACCGACCTGTTGGGTAAGTCCTAGTGAAAGTAAGGTGTTCTCAATACAGGCTGAACCAGCACACAGGGTTTACTAAGTCTACAAAAGTAACTGCTTCAAGGCTATGGCAATTGACCTTATTTTCAGAAAAGATTGTGCTTCACCCATATCCAAATATTCCAAAACTACACACACTTTTATAAGCAGGCTTGCTCCTTTTTGACATTTATAACAAAATACACTAACAAATCACAACCCTTTTAGAGGAAGGTATTTATTTTTAAGCCAGCTCTGGTTTGTCATTGAAACATTCTGGAGACTATTACTTGTGCAACTGGTTGCATGGACTTTGCTACCGATTTCATTTTTTTAAAATTTTTGCTTGACCAGCAACTGATCAAGTGTGGCAGGGCTGGAGATATCCAAGCTAAGAAGTCTCACAGCAAATGAAATGGGTGTTAATCAAACCTGATGTTTTCCTGTTTACTTTGGATATCAGTATCTCCGCCCGGCTCCAATCATGGTGTGTCATCACTTCAGGTGGATGTAAACGACTCACAAACTGAAAGTGGCAAAACCTGTTTTATAATTACCAGGTCTCATTGTGTTCCAATAAAGAACCCCAGTCATATGCATACTCTAAAAGGTGAGGGATTTATTAGAGTATTGTGGGTCCCAGAAAAATAACCGTTGAACAGGATCAAGCCTAATTATAATTGAGTTCCATGAAGAAAAAAAAAACCTTATTCATAAGCATTCATGGCCTCTTGTTTAAGATTAAACCAAATGTACAGTTGATCTTGTGACTGAGGTGAAAGTGCTGGTAAGGAAACAGTCTCAGACAAAATTATTGGCTCTCTACACTTTATAAGATAATTCAAGAACATATGCTAAATACAATCATTTAGTGAATATTAGCCATCAATATGACAAACAATATACACATTTTTCTGATAGTTTTAACAATAAAAAGCAATTTTAAATATTTGTTCATGACAAAAGTATTTGGCACATTTGACATTAAGCCTGTAAAAATGTTATAGAACTAAATAACACATATATTCATTGCACAGTAACTAAGCTGCATTATAAAGTCAATAGCCAGAAAGAGAGAATTATTTCCAACATCTGTTGAAGAATGCTTTGGCAACACAGCATGTGATGGTCAAAACAAAGGAGTTGGATGTTTGAGAAAACCCCTGGTTGCAAACTACTTCAAAGGAAATGGCTACAGAAGTGTGTCAAGGAAATATGGAATACCACAATCCCCAGTCGGAGCAGTAATCGAGAAGTACTACAGAACAAATTAAAGTGAAAAGCTTGAAAGAAGTGGACATCCAAAGAAAATTATGAGTACAGCAGGTAAGAGAATTGTCCGAGCAACAATACAAATCCAAGATTAGCAGCCAAGGACTTACTGAAAAATTTAGAAGCATTAAGCATAATAGTACATGAAAGAACTATATAAAGGCACCTGAACACACAAGAGCTGAATACATACAGACCTTGCAAACACTTTAAAAGAAAATTCATAAACTTGCCATGACATGAACAGGAATTTGAAACATTCTTCAACAAAATTCTCTGGTCCAATGATACTTAAATATAACTTTTCCCCCAAAAATGAACCACAGTATGGTTGGAGAAAAAGGAAAGCCTTCAATGAAGAAAACCTTGTATCTAGAGTTAAGCATAAGTGGTTTGATTGGGGTGCATTAGCAGTTCAGAGACTCTCGTGATTGTAGATCACAGCCAGTATTAAAACATTTTACAAAGTACAATGATAGCATCTGCTCGTAGATTGGCAGACAGTTTATCTTCCAACATGACAATGACCCAAATCATACAAGTAAACTCTGGACTTTGTGAAGAAAACAAAGACAAAAGTTCTGGAATGGACTTTACTATCACCAGATCTCAATCCGATAGAAATGCTTTGGACTGATCTGAAAAAAGCTGCAGGCAAGCATTGTGTTTCCAATCTGTCTGAGTTGAATCAATGTGGATGGCACGCCCCAGTCACTGAACAAAATTCCATTCTGTGTTGCAGTGTAGTGGATGTCAAGCAGAACGTTCAAACTATTTATTGGTTATACTGTAACTTTGAAAAAGTATATATTTCTAAAAACACACTTTTTGAGTTATTTTTTAGTTTATTTGGTGATTTTGCAGTTTTTTCCATGTGGACCTCTGAAGGAATTTTGTTAAAGGTGTTTTGTTGTTATTTCAGTTGTGTTTGGTTGTTTTGGGACTAGTTGGATATGGTGTTACAATGTTGTCTTTCTCTAGGCAAGGCTAGGTTAGGGGTATACAGTAGCCATTCCTTGTACCTATGTGCATACCAAGAAGCTGGTGCTTTATTTTACTATGCATTTAGTTGAAAGTCAAAGCTATAGAATATCATGCTGTAAGACCGCTCTTTTATTTTAACAAAGGTAAGATATTATTTAAGTGTTTTTTTTTTTTCCTGTGCTCTGTTTAAAAGGCAATACTTTTTATTTTACCAGACTACTTTTCCATGAGACGTACAGGTAGTGGACAAGAAAATTGAAACACCTGGGTAAATGAGGGACACCAAGTATATTGAAAGCAAGGGTTTCCACACAGGTCAAGCAGATAAGATCCCACCATGCTTAGGGTCATGTATAAAAATGCTGGACAGGCCTGATTGTCTATAATTATGGCTAGCATGGCTGCAAGAGGGATGATTGTTGGGGTGCCTTTGGCAGGAGCTTCAGTCACCAAGACAGCTCAACTTGCTGATGTTTAAGGTGTCTAAGGTGATGTCGGTATGGAACTCTGTGGGAAAGACATTATCAGCAAAGGGCAACAGTGGGCTGAAGCGCATATTCCAGGATTGTGATATCAGTGCATTAATTTGAAGTGCAAGGAAAAACAGACGAGCAACTGCAGATCAATTGACTGCAAATTTCAATCTGGGGCGCAAGCAGCCATTTTCATCAAAAAAGGTCAGCCGAGAACTCCACAGAGCGGGATACCATAGTCGGGTTGCAGTGCATAAACTGCTCATCACACCTGGCAATGCACGTTTGCGAGTCCAGTGGTGCAAAGATCACAGGCAATGGACTACTGAGCAGTGGAAAAATGTGATATGGTCAGATGAATCATCCTTCACCATGTTCTTGACAAATGGAGCATTTATGGGATATTCTGGAAAGACGACTGAGACAGCGTTTTCCACCTCCATCAGCCAGGCGTGAGTTGATTGACTTTCTCGTGGAAGAATGGTGCCGGATCCCTCCTGCAGGCTGGTACACTCTGTGCCATGGTGCATACAGACTGTACTGGCCGCACGTGGTGCTAATCAGAGTTTGTGAAACCAGCCAATAGAGCTAGACTTAGGGTTAAGGTTACGGTTAGTGCTGGAGTTATGGTTAAGGTTACGGTTAGTGTTGGAGCTAGGTTAGGGTTGGACCTACAGTTAGGGTTAGGGTTAAGGTTACGGTTAGTGTTTGAGCTAGGGTTAGGGTTAAGGTTACGGTTAGTGTCGGAGCTAGGTTAGGGTTAAGGTTACGGTTAGTGTCGGAGCTAGGTTAGGGTTAGGGTTATATTTAAGGTTATGGTTAGTGTTGGAGCTAGGTTTAGTGTTGGAGCCAGAGTAAGGTTTGGAACTATGGTTAGGTTTATAGTGCTGCTGTATATTACAACCTACATTCTCAAGATGAGTGATTACAAGTATAATCAGAGCAGGTGCAGGTCAGCATATTATTAGCTGAAAATAATTATTTCCTTAAATTCAGATTTCTAGATTAATTGTAATGGGCTACTATTTTTAAACCTGAAGAAACACTAGCAAAACCACATACAATACCAGCAATGACAATGTAATCAGTTTTGAACAAATCCTGATATAGTTTCATGGTATTGCAATAGATTACCACTGTTTATCTGTCCATACAATTGTAATACCATTGGTAAGACAAAATGTGAAAATGTTACCACTGGGGTACCACCTTAGTACAGAGCCAAAGCACTGCCATTCTAATTATGCATTACATTATGAACTTATATAAAATTAGCTGTAAAGGTTTATTACTAAAGATATTATTATTATTTCCTCATGTTCCATATTGCAGCAGCAGGGAAACAATACGCTTCTCCAATATGACTGGATATGACATGTGATATGTCAATAAACATATGAAAACGGGCCAACATTATGATGTTTACTGGGTTGGCGTGTGTATGTGACCAACGTCCGGCACATCCTCAAGACACACCTCTTCAGACAACACCTGTAAAACATCTCTTCCCTTCTGGACAATATTTCACTCTGCCTTTAATGAACTTTAGCTTGCACTTATCTGCTCCCTATTTTACTTTATTTAATCCTGCACTTAACCCAATATGTAGTGTTTTGTATTTCACCTACACTCATATATAACCCTGATGTAACTATCAACACTTATCTGCTATTGAACTGCCCCGATATCAAATCGTGCTGTGTTTTGTATTTGCGCTTAATTAGGACTGAATTTACTGTGTTTTGTATCTTGCTTATAATTGTACTGAAATTCTTGATTGTATTTTTTGGCTACAACTGTAAGTTGCCCAGGGTACGGGTGTCTCCTAATTATTATTATTATTATTATTATTATTATTATTATTATTATTATTATAATAATAATAATATTAATAATAATAATAATAAAGCTGCGTTTTGAGTGTACGTAGCAGCATTAGAAATCATTATATTCTGTAGAGACAGTATTCACCACTAGATGGCACAAGTTATGATATTTAGGAATATATAACGTCCAAATCAGTCTATCAGTACAGGTGAGTATTGTAATGTGATGTTGAATGCATGGAAGTGATAGAATTGAAGTTGCATGTGTCAAGGTCCTCTGAACGTTTTTTTGGTCTTAATCAGAAAAGAAACTGGTCAACATAATTTTAGAAACTTCAAAATGTAGAACTTACCACGTATTTGCACAGAACATATAATAGTACACATACAAAGTGATCCATATTTAGTTTCTTTCAGTCCACAATTTGTAACTTCATCTTGCTGCCTTTAATTATAAAACATACAATCCCCATCAGTATTCAAATGACTAGAAACAGCATCAAATTGAGACATTTCAGAACATTTTCAGGGTTATAAATAGTAGTGGCATACAGTGTAGTACAATGTAGTATAACATAGGTTAGCAATAACAGTATGGGTGAGGAAGTGTTTCAATTTTCAGGCAGTTGACTGAATGCAGTAATTTGTGTTAATTTGACCAAAATACTGAAATGTTTTAGTTGTTCGACAAAATGCCTGGTTTGACAGAAGAACTAACACGTGGTCAGTCCAATGCTTCTCTTAATATTAAAGAAAATACTAGAAATCCTATAACCTAGGGGCTTATATTGTAAACAGTCTGGCAGATCTCAAAACTAAAAACTTTACACCACTGCATGCAATAAAGTACTGCAAGTATTTTAACTTTATTGAGATGTTATTTGGATACAAAGGAAAACAACCTGAAAGACAAATATTTTACATTTTACAACCATTTGCGTCCTTTGTTAATAATCTAATAGTAGCTCTTCAAGTCACGGCTAGTGCAACATCTTGAATCTACCTCTAGGGAGCAGCACAGACCCACATCACATACACTACACAAGTAAGAAGCAGTATTATACCTTCGTATACAAAATACATAAATACGTATTTAATAACCACCGTTATTGAAGATTACATGCAAGCAATTGTAAAATAAAAATGTATTCTATAAAAAAAGTAAAACTGTTCAAATTGGGGAGTATCATAACAGTGTTTTTAACCGGTAACTTTCTGTAAATTTTCCAGTTTACAGTATTTTTTCTGTATGTTTCCATTTGCTGAAAACAGTTACACTGCCTAGGTTTCATACTCATATTCCTTAAAACGGCCCTTTTCAAATGTAACATGATGGGTCTGTTTATTCACTGATTGATCAAACTACTGATGAATTGTAGAAAACGGCTGCAGAGGATTCTGTCATCAGAAAGCTGTATCGACCAAAACAGTGCAGAGGAAATATTTTCACCAAGCCATGATGGATGGGGTGTCGTTGATGGGAAACAACCCCCTCTGTAATGGAGTGTCCAAACCCTGTGTCCACTTTATAGCTGACTAATTTATTTGTATTCGCTGAAAATGTTTAGCAGAAAAACCCAGAGCTTTTGATTCCTGTAAAATTACTATTGACGTGAAATGTTGTTTTTGAAATTGAAATAAGCCTCTTCCTGTCACAGGTTGATTTGGCACTGCAAAATTGTAGGTGGGTGCACTTAATAAAATCTAGGCTGAGTGACTGAGTGGATTGGCAATGAGATTTAAAGCCACTGACCTCCAGGTCACTTGTTTAATTTAGGCTCAGGTTTAGCACTCAGTTTGTTCAACCTAATCAATGATATATCTTGAAATGCCATAGCTGGATAATACTGTAAAATTCTCAACCACAATTCTTTAGGGGTAATCCTAGCAGAGGTGGTTGCTGTAATCCAGGGCTATTCCTCAGTGTTCTAGAATGCGCTACAAAAATCCAAGGGTGGTTTATCATGGCAAGGTTGAGGTTGCTCAAACCAGCCCTACATACTAGCTGCACAGACTACCATAGGATAACAAATTAAATAGTTGAAAAAAATAAAAATAAAAAAAGACATACATACAGTGGCTTGTGAAAATATTGACCCCCTTGGCATTTTTCCTACTTTGTTGCCTTACAACTTGGAATCAAAATTGATTTTTTGGGGATTTGTATCATTTGAGTTACACAATATGCCTACCACTTTGAAGATGCAAAATATTTTTTATTGTAAAACAAACAAGAAATAAGACAAAAAAAAAACAGCAAACTTGAGCGTACATGAGTATTCACCCCCCCAAAGTCAATACTTTGTAGAGCCACCTTTTGCAGCAATTACAGCTGCAAGTCTCTTGGGGTATGTATCTATAAGCTTGGCACATCTAGCCGCTGGGATTTTTGCCCATTCTTCAAGGCAAAACTGCTCCAGCTCCTTCAAGTTGGATGGGTTCTGCTGGTGTACAGCAATCTTTAAGTCATACAACAGATTCTCAATTGGATTGAGGTCTGGGCTTTGACTAGGCCATTCCAAGACATTTAAATGTTTCCCTTCGAGTGTTGCTTTAGCAGTATGCTTAGGGTCATTGTCCTGCTGGAAGGTGAACCTCCGTCCCAGTCTCAAATCTCTGGAAGACTGAAACAGGTTTCCCTCAAGAAGTTCCCTATATTTAGCGCCATCCATCATTCTTTCAATTCTGACCAGTTTCCCAGTCCCTGCCAATGAAACACATGGTGTTCTCAGGGTGATGAGAAGTGTTGGGTTTGTGCCAGACATAACGTTTTCCTTGATGGCCAAAAAGTTCAATTTTAGTCTCATCTGACCAGAGTACCTTCTTCCATAAGTTTGGGGAGTCTCCCACATGCCTTTTGGCGAACACCAAACGTGTTTGCCTATTTTTTCTTTAAGCAATGGCTTTTTTCTGGCCTCTCTTCCGTAAAGCCCAGCTCTGTGGAGCGTACGGCTTAAAGTGGTCCTATGGACAGATACTCCAAATGTGTAATGGAAAGCCTCCTACTTGCTGAGGAGTTAATAATACTGACATCAGCATAAGACACATACTCGCCTCTCGACTACAAAGCTTTGAATTGTAAGATGTTTGTCATTTAACTGTGAGGTCAGTGGTTCACGTCGAGCCCTTGGTTCCCCATTCAATGGACTGGAATGCCAAGCCTTTATAATAACCTTTATAAAAGTAAGCCAGCGCCATCTAATTACACATCACTGTATTGACAGTACTACACAAATAAATGTTATACTTTGAACCTGTGCGCTCGATCAGGAATATAGAGGGCTGTTCCAAATTATATTTAAAGGGTATAATTAAATGATTGAGTACTTTAGGATGTGGTTGAAGGTTTAATTTGTTCAATTTAACAATTAAGGAATTGGTTGGAACAAAGACCTGAACTGGTAGTGCTAGTGTTGTGACATTTTGGCTAATCACTCTAATGTTATGTATGTCTGAAGACCAGCTTTTGACTGCAGGTCAAACCAACTGTGAGTAAGTGTAATAAGAACCAATCAGAATTTTATAAACATTTTTAAAATGTGGAGGTACATATAGAAACAGTAGGAAAAGTAATTTCTAGCTACTTACTCTTAAATTCTTATAAATATACAGTATGTGCTCTGCAATAACAACATAGTTATGGCATAAAAATTCTCATCAAGATTACAATTATCAATTTATATTGTTAAATTACATTGAAAAACAATTCCACCATAAACATGTTATTCTGTTTTTGAATTTGGAATCTTGCTGAAGGTCTTGTCTTTCAGGAGAGTCTTGACATACATTGGGGTAAATTGACATTTCCAATATAACATATTTAAAAAAAAAAACATTAATAATTATCATCCCAACAAGCACAGTAAGCACCTGCAATGTCTGGTCAACGCTTCATACACAGATAAGCACAAGCACACATTCATTAGGGATATAATTAATACACGTGACAGAAATCACTCAGTTGGGTTCTTAACCAATTACAGTGATTGAGTGAGTGTTTTCCAGACACTTGTGGGAGGTGAGTTTCATAATGCTTTATTTGAATTGGACACTATGTTGCATTATCTAATATCACAGTCTTATGGATGCTTATATGCATGTTATGTCAGTTTCCACATGAGTGATTATGAAGGATTATAAAGTACTTTTGCAGTGTTATGTAGCCATTATGGAGTTGTTATGAATGATATAGTGTCCAATTAAATTAAAACATTACAGTTAGTTTACATTTCATAAGCTTTCAACAAATACAGTACATTGATTATTTGTAACTAGCATATTGTTCATGAAATCTTATAAACAAATTTCAGCTATATACAGACCCCTAAATTAAATGAACTAATGACAATTTGGAATCTAACCCTTACATTGTAATGACTAACTACAATGACTTGCAATAAGCAACAACTGAGTTAACAAAAGAATGATTGGTTTTAGTCATTAAAACATTCATACAGCACAGAATAAGATACTAAAATACAACTATTAGTTCAGGAACACCCAAAAATGCCATCAACAATGGACAAAAATGACCACTCAGAAATACAAACCATCAGTTAAGTCATAAACTGAGGTTGAATATAAACGTTCATGATTATGTTAAATAATTAACAGTAGTAAATGTTCTAAAGAAGAGGTCAGAAAAATTAACTTTTGTAACTTATAAAATGCCAGGAAGATGTTCATTGCTCTGTTTTTTTCTTATAATTTGATAGCTCCAGGTGGAAACCGGGGGTCAGTTTCATGAAGCGGCTAGATAGCAAACAATATTCAACAGTAACCACCTTCTTTCAATATGTTTCACAGACTAATATTCAAAGACAGAATGGTACAGCGTTCCAGAAATCAATTCATCTAGTCCAGTGACTGGAGGTGGGGGGTCATGGAAAGGTTTTAGGGGGTTGTGAAAGAGCCACATCACTAATAAACCTGTACTGTACGATTTGGCTACAATGGACTGTAGCAAGTCTTTTATAGATAAAAATACTAGAGTAGGTCTTTCAGCTTTGTTGTTAAACAATTCCATATGTATTCAATTCAAATCTAGATATTTCAATCATTTATCAGTTAGAAAATATATCTCGCCTCTGAGACTAAAGTCACTTCAAAGGGGGTCCCAACTAGATATAGTTTGAGGACCACTGATCTAGTCTAAATAATAAAATAATCAATGTTTTCTTTTGTGTATTTTCATCTGTAGCATTAAACTCTTTATCAGACAGCTACCAATAGTAGAAGTGGATTGTCAAACTGAATCCACGCCTGAATCCAAGAAAAATAAAACTTCAGGATTGACAGGCATCAAGGGCTGATAACAATTTTTATTTCAACAAGATACATTTCATTTTCAGGAATGCCTGTCCACATCTGGGGAAGTGAAATAGAAGACACTGGAAAATAGGCCAGGGCACCAAATTTTAATCCTCTGAACTTTTTGAAGAGATTGCCATGAGATCTGTAGGCAGAAGAAATTGTCTTATCTGAAGTGGTCTACAGTATCAGGGAAGTGGTCCAGGCCCACTTCTTAGCTTAGCTGGAAATGAATCAATGTGTCCTAACGGTGTCCCTTTCGGGTAAATGGATGGAGAACGGTTTCCACTGGTCCCCTACATGGGTGATAATAAGAACATTGCAGAGAATTACACATGGTATTATGGCGTTGAGTTGGATGTCTGGGTAGAAAGCTGAAGAGAGAAGGCGAGCTGCTGTCACTGATTACATGACTATCACAGGCTAACTGAATGATGAATGAGTTCATGTTGCCTCTAGAGCACATTTCCATGAATAAGCTCCTCAGAGTAAAATAATCCTTTAATAAATTAGATTTTTTTAAAATCACAAAGCATTTCTTCAGCCAGCCCGATTCGTGATTACATTTATTAAATTGATACCCATTACACTAGTTATAGATGCTGTCCCCATGGACTTTGTAGAAGTTCCATACCCATGAGAAGTAAATGTGATATTCTGTTGCACCAGATTGGTGTTTGCTGGCAAGATCACTGCCATTGCTTTGTCATTAACATGTCTGAAAAGTTAAAATGTAAATTTTTAGGATGGCTTTTCACAACTAAAACCAACACTAATGTTAAAAGTATTCTTCATGCATGACTTTGGCCTTGTTTTATAAAATAAATGAAAGAAAAGAATTAAAGTGCTCATCCATTATCATTTTCTTTCTGTTGAACTTCCCTTGTTGACAAATGAACCCTATCTAGAAATGGGGTAACTTATTTCACATTCCTTATACAAATTGGGTAACTTATTCACTATTTAATTGGCAAATTACCCATTTAAGCAATAACGAACTCTACTGAAAACAGTTTAACTTGTGACTTATTTAGAGTTGAATTCCCCTACTTGCTTTTAAATACAAATGCTTCTCTTTATGTTCCTGTTGATATGTATTTCTTTTGTTATAAGTAGAAAAACAAATCAACGGTGGACAGCTTTTTACTGCTCTTGTACAATTTTTATACTTTGAATAAAGTTTGTATAAAGAGGGGCAGAGTGCATTTACCATTTCTTTGAAAACGAATGCAGGAATACAATGATTCTCAATCATCTTTAAGTTTAATAGTCACAAAACTGTTCAAGACTGTTGTTGATGGTTTAATACAACAAGCTAGAAAATATTTCAGTATATTAAACTGTATTTAGTTCATCAGAGACTTTAAATAATGCAAGTGTATTCTTTGTGAAAAGCTTCTGGTACCAGGGTTTGTCATGCACCATAGGGTAAAGCATATACAGTGCCGAGAAAAAAATTGTAAACCCCTTAGGATTTTCACATATTTCAAACCTAAAAAGATCTTAATATAAGTCCTAATAATAGATAAAAATAACCTGATTAAACAAATGACACAAAAACATAACACTTTTTCAACATTTATTTATTCAAAAATGATTCAACATTCAATATCCATGTGTGAACCTTTAGATTCAGTAACTGGTGGCACCCCCTTGAGCAACAATGACTTCAACTAAGCTTTTCCTATAACTGGTGGTCAGTTACTCACATCGGTTTTGAGGAATTTTGGCCCATTCCTCCTTACAGAACGACTTCAACTCTGTGACATTTGAGGGCTTCCTTGCAGGGACAGCTCGCTTCAGGTCCTGCCACAACATTTCGATGGGGTTTAGGTTCGGATTTTGACTAGGCCATCCTAAAACGCAGAATTTCTTCTTCTGCAGCCATTCTTTTGTAGATTTGCTTGTATGTTTAGGATCATTGTCTTGCTGCATGACTCACTTTTGGTTCAGCTTCAGCTCACGGACAGATGGCCTGACATTCTCCTCTAGAATTTTCTGATACATGCAGAATTCATGGTTGTGTCAATGATGGCAGGCCATCCAGGTCCTGAGGCAGCAAAGCAACCCCAAACCATCACACTCCCACCACCATGCTTGACGGTTGGGATGAGAATCTTCTGTTCGAACGCAGTGTTTGGTTTTCGCCAAATATAATGTTTCTCATTGAGGCCAAAAAGATCGATCTACCTTTGTCTCATCTGTCCAGAGAACATTGTTCCAGATGTCTTTGGCAAACTTCAGACGGGTAGCAATGTTCTTTTTAGAGAGCAGTGGTTTCTTCCTGGCTATCCTTCCATGAACATCATTCTTGTTCAGTCTTTTTTCTGATAGTTAAGTCATGAACACTCACATTAGCCAAGGCGAGAGTGGTCTGCAGATCCTTGGATGTTATTCTGGGGTTCTTTGTGACTTCCTTGATGATTTTCCGGTTTGTTTTTGTAGAGATTTTGGCAGGACAACCGCTCCTGGGTAGAGTGACTGTGGTCTTGAACTTTCTCCATTTGTAGATCTGTCTGACAGTGGATTGGTAGAGCCCCAAATACTTAGAAATGGTTTTGTAACCCTTTCTAGACTGATGAGCATCAATAACTTTTTTTGAGGTCCTCAGAGATTTCTTTTGATCGTGGCATTACATGTTTCCACACACCTGTATGGTGAACACCAAACTCACACAGTTTCCCATCATTATATTGGGTGGGGCCTCCCAAACTCACCCCTGAAGATCTATCTAATTATTTAAACAACCTAATTATTCCCTTAATTGACCTGATAAAACCGGGAGTTCACTTACTTTTTCACATACCCTGAATCTTAATTACTCATTGTTTGTCTACATGAAATTCGTTAATATAAACCATATTGAATATTTAAGAAAAGACTGGTTTTGATTCAAGAAGGCTATCATGGTAAAACTATGGAATTTCCATAATTATCATTGGGGTTCACAAACTTTTTCTTGGCACTGTAAGAACTAATTCTTATGACTTCGGACCACTTGTCCACATGATTTCATAAATAAAAGAATAAAAAAAAACTGATGAATGCAGTCATCTTTGAAGTAGATATTGTATTTCAGGTCTCTGGATTAAGCTTTTTTGCTACGTTTTACTGATTTTAGCAGAGGACCGTTTATTTTCAAACCTCACAACTCCTTCTCCTTCTTCTCTTATATAGAATTAGTAATAATAATAATAATAATAATAATAATAATAATAATAATAATAATAATAATAATAAGTACTCAATAATGTAACTCATGGTAACATCAATCACGTTAGAAATACTGCATAAAGAAAACCTCCAATATTCTGGGAATAATCTATTACATCAAAACACAGAAAAGACAACTTCACATTACAAATACGAATTGCAACTGCTAGCTACTAGTAGCTATTTTAAGAATCTTCCAGGTCCATATTAAAATGCACGAGCTAATATCATTGCTTTAAGGAGTGTTCCTGTTTGCATTATGCGTCATGCTAATTTCAATTAACCCAGCCTGCTATTTTTGACCACCCCCTGGAAGACCTTGGGTGACATTCTCCTCATTTGCACAAACTGACATTCTTTTTCATAAAGCAGTCTCCATTCACATCTCTCTGACGTCCATATGCCTCTGACTAGTGACGAAAGCTGGTCCTTTAAAAGACATCTTTTTAAAAAATTATAAAATAGTACACCTGGTGCTCTCCAACTACACGTGGAATCTGGTCTGGATTTGGAATATTTCGACTTCTACTTTATAGTCCTGCGTTCTTAGACAACTCTCCAAGAACTTGTTCCAAAGGTAGGGTGAAATAGCCAGCAAGAATTGCTTGTTGGTCTAATATTGTGTTTCTATAGCTTTTCCGTAGTTTTGCTGCCACATAAATATACAGTTTGTGTATTATTATTTTAATGCAAAATATGTATTATTTGTGTTACGAATCTGGAACATGTTAAAACGTCTAGGTTAAACTGCAGCACTTACAATAATTGCGTAAAATGACCGGCGTCAATGTGGATTTGATCTCATATTGCTGTATCGGATAATCTTTCCCATCTCATTGAGTAAATTTATTTTTCTTTAAGTATTTCTTACACACTAAACTAAAAGTTAATGTTGCGCAACAGCATTGTTTGCTATTATAATACAATTAAAGAAGCAAATGGTTCTTCCACAAGTGCGCAAGTCATCAGTACCAAGCACCTGTGGAGGAAGTCTACAGTTTGTCAAAAAGAGCAGGAAGTTTTGGAATACAATATGGATAAAAACAATAATGAAATAGAAAGAACTTGTTCTGAAAAAAAAAAAAAAAAACAGGCAGTATTAACGCTGGCTCTGCCTTGTTTTTTTTTCTTTGTTTTTTTTTTTTTTTTTTGTTTTTTGTTTTGTTTTTTCAGTTCAATTTGCAAATGTGTAATGCAATGTTTGCTTCTCTCCGCAGGTTCTCAATGCAATATTGATCTGCGCAGGCAGTTTGGTCTCCATTTGAAGATGGCAATCCACGTGGAAGGGCTGGTAGCAATAATTCTGTTCTATCTGCTTATTCTGTTTGTTGGAATATGGGCTGCGTGGAAAAACAAAAACTCCGGGATAGCAGCCGGAACAGATCGCAGTGAAACCATCATGGTTGGCGGGAGAGATATAGGGTTATTTGTTGGGGGATTTACAATGACAGGTAAGTCCCAGCTTGGGTTATATCTCAACTTTCCTCTGCTATGTTGATTATTATTGTTGTTGTTATTGTTGTCAGTTAATACATACATTCTATACAATTGTGAAAAGGGTTTGTTTTCCAAATTGTATTTAGCGCTTCTACATGCATTGTTTGGTAAATCACAGTCAAGATACATCTAATCAAGCGTTATACAGGAATTCCAACAGATTGACTCAATAACTAACAAACGTATGACACATTATTTATTTATTTATTATTTTTTACAAACATAATTAAAAGTACTTTGTGTTTTGTGTGTATTTAACGAATTCAGATCAAACTATTCGAGAGTTCAATACATATTTCCCTTATATTAATTCCAAATATGTACAGTTTATTAGCTTATTTATTGTCTTCCAAATGGCAAAAGCCCATAAAAAACAAACAAAAGAAAAAACAACACCCACAACAAGCTACGTCTTTTTTCATTTATATATGTGGTCTCCATAAAGGGTCTGCACATAATGCATAGTGGAGCTACAGCGTACGTCGTTGTTTGGAGATGTTTAAAGCTCACTAGAAGTATGTATTTCAGCTACATGGGTCGGCGGAGGATATATCAACGGGACTGCAGAATATGTATACTTACCCGGGTTTGGACTAGCCTGGGCTCAGGCTCCATTCGGATACGCACTTAGCCTTGTAGTAGGTATGAAGAACATTTTCTCTGTTTACACACTATTTCCTAATAATCTGTTACTAAGAACAGACATTTCAAATGGAAACTCGTATGAGATCCAGTAATTAAACGTGTCTATAGTACAAATGAAATAATGCACAATTCAGTCTTCCACACTCTCCAGATGTTTAAGAAGCGAACTAGTTTTTCTTAAAAAAAAAAAAAAAAAAAAACACGTGTTTCTGCCAGTGGCACTGGAATAATTTTAAAGTGGTGCTGAAAGCCATTGAACAAAACTGTAAGCCCTGTATATGATAGAAGCCCCAGCACCCTTGGTTGCTGTTGGTCAAAATAAATGTAAAGTACAGGGTGATTAGAAAGTTTACCGCTTCAATGATATGGTGCGTTTATGTGGTAAACTTACTTTCGAATAATACTTCAATACGTTTAGAATGAGTTGCTTACGATTTATGTTAAATATGAAATATGACATTTTCATTATATTTTAATATTTAAAAAGCACAATTATAAACAGTAGCGCTGCTGTTTTATTAGTGTATGTCGTCTGTAAACATAATTACAGGATATGAAGTGTGAAGGGTTAGCAGAAAGTTATCATTAATAATGTAATGACTAGTTTGGGCTATTCTTTTGGACAGACTCGTGTACTACTGGTTCAAAGGAGTCTCTTTACATTAAACGTTTTTTTTTTTTTTTTTTTGGCTTTGTTTTTTAATCTGGAAAGAAGAAAACATAATACCGGTAAAATAAATAAATAAATATAAAAAAACAAAAACAAACAAAAAACACATCTTAAAAAAATTTAAAAATCACGACAATACATTAGATTAAAAATACATAATGAATAATGTTGGTTGTCCAACTGATTATGAAGACTATGCATGTCGTTTTACAGGTGTATGTAGCCTAGCGAAGGTGTTATTATGAAACGTTGCCGCGTTAAGTTGAATTATTAAGCATTTGGGTTTACAGCGGTACTTTTAAAGTCTTAACTGTGCATTTTCCCCATATCTATAGGCGGTATGTTTTTTGCTAAACCAATGCGCTCCAGAGGCTACGTTACCATGCTGGACCCGTTTCAGCAGATCTACGGTAAAAGAATGGGAGGGCTACTCTTCATCCCCGCTCTCATGGGAGAGATCTTCTGGTCAGCAGCTATCCTATCAGCACTAGGTAAGCGAAGTGGAAACGAGCGTGCCATCTGGAATGAACAATGGTCAATTTATCATGATCGAAAAAAAAAACGTTTTTGTGACCCAACTACAGCAACATTAGCACAAACAGTTGTATTGTGTTTATATTGCAATGTGTGCCTATATTTACTTACCTTAAGGAGTCTTCTAAACAATGAGAATTGTGGGAAGTCTGATACGAAGCAGGGAATTGGCTTTTTTGGTGGTGCGCACATTAGAAAAGGTTTTCAGTTAGTTCTTCCAGTTTAAAAAGTCACCTGTACAATATAATTTAATAAATGAAAGCTTACTTAATCTGCATAAACAAATCCCATAAATATTAATGCTAATTTTTGAATTAGTATATACAATAATATATAATCAGTGCATATAAATTAGCTAATTTAATCACCTATTTACTATATAGTGAAAAAAGCAAAAAGAAAAAAACTTTTTTTTTCCAGAACTTGTGGAAAATAAAATGTTTTAAAGGTACAGTTTGTAATTTGTCCTAACAGTAGTGATTTATGTTTTTATAGTACTGAAATAACAAAATGAATACATTTCTATTAAACGTGAAATGTGACAGGGCTCCAGGAATTGAGTTGCCCCCCGCTGGTCTACAGCACCAAATGGTTGGTACTTTTTAAAGCAAGCTATTGGAGTTTGAGTTGATAAAAATAAATATGTGCACTTGAAATTCTCAACAGATTCTGCTGGCACCAATGGAAAAAACAGCTGCAGTGGCTCTTCTCTTGTGTTGAGTGGGCACAAACTGTCCTTGCAATGCTTATTGATTAGACTTTCCACACAGGGAAAATTCTAGACTGAAAAAATCATCTCCAACTTGAAATATATACAGTAGAACCAAAAATATTCAGACACAAGGTTTTATATATTGCAGGTTCAACAGTATGTAGCTCCCAGCAAAGGACTCAAAAGCACTCTCTGGGTTTATTAAACTAATTGGTGTCAATTGAATACACTGTCAAGCTTTTTGTATAGCGTATTTAACAGTACTGGCCAATAAAATATTTACTTAAACTGCAACAAGAAGGAAAGAGACAGTAACACTTCCTCAGACATTTTTTGTGTCATCTTGGTTATCCGTGAAGTCCATCTTCAATTATCAACTGAAGGGCAGTATGAATTGACATAAATTTCCATAAATAAAAATTTTCAAGCAACAAAAAAAAGGCTTTATTGATGGGAAGTCATTTTGGCATGCTGTTGATTAAACAATTATGTGAGGAATTCCCTTTCATGTGTTACTCAATTAAAATAGTAAAGTGGTGATTTCTAAGAGCGTCTTCATTTTTAACCTTTTTAGCAGATTGAGTTGCCACACCAAAATTGTTTTACATAAAACGTCCCGAGTGAATTGTTTTTCTAAATGTTGCGGTACAACCTTCACGTAAATCTTGTGGATTGTTTCCCTAGGTGCAACTTTGAGTGTGATAGTGGACATGAATATCAACACGTCAGTCATTGTCTCTGCTCTCATAGCAATCTTTTACACTCTGGTGGGAGGGTTGTATTCTGTTGCCTATACAGATGTGGTTCAGCTTTTCTGCATTTTCTTGGGGCTGGTATGTATATACTTCAGTGGTTTTGCATGTATTGAGTGAATGCATTGGCTTTGTATGTGTTATTATTTGCCAATACAGCCATGATGTATAATCAATTACAATGGAGGAAACACCTCCTCATGAATAGGTCTACTTCAGCTGAATTTTTGAAGGAAAAAAAGTCATTAAAAAAAGAGCAGTTCAACATGTTGTTTTCTTTTTCATTTGCAGTGGGTCAGTGTGCCTTTTGCATTGTCCAACCCAGCCGTGTCAGATATAGGAGTGACCGCTTATAAATATGTTCATCAGGAGCCCTGGCTGGGATCCATCAACCCATCAGATATATACATGTGGCTGGACAACTTCTTTTTATTAGTAAGTAGAAGTCAGATTGTTTGAATACATGTTTTTGTTTTCAGGTGGTTTTGACATTTTTACTAAAAATGATCATAAAAAAAAGTGATAATAGTCCCTGTGGATTGATTTACAGTATGCATTGTAAACGCTATTCTTATGGTCTGCTATCTGGCTCTCTTTTATAAAGCATGATTATAGAGTTACATACGTATGTTCTCAAACCATGTATACATTTTACATGGCATTTTCTTTTTAGATGCTGGGGGGGATTCCCTGGCAGGTGTATTTCCAGCGGGTTCTTTCTGCCTCCTCAGCTACCTATGCTCAAGTATTGTCCTTCCTGGCAGCGTTCGGCTGTTTGGTGATGGCTGTGCCATCTGTTCTTATTGGCGCAATAGGTGCATCTACAGGTAAACATTGATTCTTATTCTTATTCTTATTCTTATTCTTATTACTACAAGGTTCTTACAGGGGATGCATTCCGTGGAGGGCGTGTGGTAGGACTTACTGATCTGGAGAGCGAACATTGACAACTTGTCATATACCAACAATACTCTTTCTCAGCAAGGCTGACAAGATTTTTATAGCAACTTAAACTTTAAAATAAGTATCTTGGATGCCAAAGGCTCAGGACAGTGAGGATGTGAAAGGGCTGTCCTAACCCTTTTTTGTTGCTTGTGCGCTGGTGGGAGAAGTGTATACAGGCAGAAAGAGGGTTTATAAAATGGCTTGCAGGAACCTAGCCCTTTGATAAGCTGGTGGCATTGTCTCCATTTCTTAACTCTCTCATAGTCATTTTGCATCATGTCTCACACACCCGAGGCGTGGTGTTACACAAACGGTCGGTCACAATGTCAGGTGTTATTGCTTGGTTTATTGCTTGTGTTGTTTTTCTCTCTAGAACAGTAGCATTGTTCCATTAGATTTTACATGTTGAACCTCAAAATAATTAAATAAGGTAAGGAAACGCATAGAGATCCAAAGGCATAAACCATGGGTTATTTCATCTTTTGGTAACAGACTGGAATCAGACTTCGTATGGGCCTGTGCAGCCGAAGATGAAAGAGGAGTCAGACATGATTCTGCCAATAGTACTCCAGCATCTTTGCCCCTCATATATTTCCTTTTTCGGTCTTGGGGCAGTGTCAGCTGCAGTGATGTCATCTGCTGATTCATCAATCCTATCTGCAAGCTCCATGTTTGCCCGTAACATCTACCAGCTTGCATTTAGACAAACGGTAAATTGGAAAAGATGCACTCCCATGTTGATCAAGGCAGGCTGTTTTATGCCCGAATCTCCCACTTTCAACATAATAGCATTAGGAGAATACTGAATACTACCAACAGTAATTAGTGTAATTTCCAAATACAAAGCAAATCCGACACGCTTATTTTATGGCACATTTTTGACGACTATTGTTTGAAATTCAGACTTTCTATATTGTGTTATATAAAAAAATATTTTATTATGGTAAATTTGCAGGCTTGTACCGAGGCAATTTCACACATTTGATCACATTTTAATACATATTTTAATACAGTTAATGGGTTGTGCCAAAAGGGGGCTGGGCTGCTATAATTGGAAGTCCACCTGGTCATATTAAAGTATGTGTGACCTCAAAACCAAAAGCACATGTTTTTACACAACTTTGGATGTTTGCTTTACAGACTTGTAATGAGGCCACATTGACTTCTGGTTTGATCCTGCCCATTTCTGACTCAAAATCCAAATCCTTCTCCCCACCTACCTGAAGCCTTACCTCTGCCATTTTCTCGCACATATGTGATATAGAAAAAAATAGTTTTAATTATTAGTTTCAACCTTATCTCAACCATCTTACTGATTTTCGGTGAAAAGAATGCTGCTTAAAAAAAACAACCAGTATTATTTAAATCAATAATTTAGCATTATGCTGTATAATGTGTCTTTTTGTTTATGTACTTTTCGTAGGCATCAGATAGAGAGATCGTGTGGGTAATGAGGATTACCATTTTCGTGTTTGGAGCCGTGGCAACAGCCATGGCCCTGTTAACTGGAACAGTGTACGGCCTATGGTATTTGAGCTCAGATCTCGTCTATGTCATCATCTTCCCTCAGCTGCTGAGTGTGCTCTTCGTTAAGGGAACAAACACGTATGGGTCAGTGGCGGGATATATCTTTGGTTTGCTTTTGAGGATCAGTGGAGGAGAACCATATCTTAAACTCCCCCCCTTCATTTACTATCCCGGCTGGACTGAACAGGTGAAAGAACATCCTCTAACAGGAGCAGTAGAACACATCATTGTTCAGAAATTCCCATTCAAAACCATCTCAATGTTGTCCTCTTTTTTGGCAAACGTGGCATTCTCCTACCTATTTAAGTATCTTTTTGAAAGTGGTTCACTGTCTCCTAAATATGACTTCTTCGATGCTGTTTTGACAAAGCACAGCAAAGAAAACATGGATAAAACCACTTTGGTTAACAGCGACAATATCGTACTGTCTGAATTAGCACCTGTCAAACCAAGACATAGCACTACAGTCGCTGCAGGATTCGTAAACAAGGAGGCTTTAAGTGATGAGGATACTAGCCCAAATTCGTCAAACAATGAACTTGACTGACGCTTCTTCAGGGACAAATAAACCAGTTTAGGTGAAACATATAGTGAAGAAGGGTTTCAGCCAATTAACCATTGCGTTTGGATCTGGATATTCAGCTTTAATTGCTGCTGTATAAATGAATAGGCAACGAAAGCATACCAACTTAATTAATAATTTGAACCACAGCCATCGATTAAAAAGCGCTGTAGGATGAACTGCAGTGCAATATTAGACTGGAAGTTAATAATAGCCACCATCATGTTTGGATACATTGACTTCCATTTAAATAGGTATGTGCAGTTTTCTTTTCTTTAATATTTGCTGCAGGGAATCTGGAACAATGGAGCAATAACAATGTGTTAACTCCCACAAACACATTGACAAGCAATAGATTAACTACTAACAAAAAGGACTCCTGTACCGAATGTACAGTAACAATACGAACCAACATGAACATAATTCAGTAAGGTTTATTCGGTGTGTTTAACATTAATGCCCCTGTCATATAATAACTGCCATTGTACGTATACAAATATTCTGCTTAGCTTTGCGGGAACCACGCATTAAAGAACAATTTAGACCACAAACCCTACTGAGGAGTAGATGCTGTGCCGTTTTATTGCGCTATTTCCCTGTTTTATGGAGCTATTTAATCAAACTTCTAGATATACTGTTGGTCAAAATGTTAACACCTTCATTTAAAATGTCTAAACTGCTGCTCTAGAAAGTTTGACTGAATGCTGCTCACAGGGAAATATCAAGGCTGTTGTATGTTTTCATTCAATCACTCCCTTATGTCCGCTGACTGTAAGCACCACACCAGTCTTGGATTCAAGCCCTTGCAGAGTAGTGGAATAAGTGTTTCATTCCAGTCCACTCTTTTTTTTGTTAGTGTCCTGCTCTTTGTTTTTCTATTACTATGGTTGGAATTTCACTTTGCATATTGTACAGTTGTGGAGTTATATATATATATTGCTATTTCAGGGCTATTGAGTTGAGAATAGTTAATAATAATGGCCACAGTTTAATGGACACCTGTTCTGTGGATCACAATCTAGTGGACAGCTTGCACAAACATCACTACTATAACTTACAATAATACAATACGTAAGTAAAATACAAATGTTATATTTGTTTCTTGCCTATTTTTTCATAAACTTAATGCAGAATACATATTTCTACCAATGAGAAATCTTTTCCCGAAGATGTCAACATTGACACTTTCTATGTAGCGATAAATCTCTATATTATTATATATACTATAAACTTGAATTTGTGCTTAAAGCAAGTGCATCCCGAAACCCATTCAGAAGATTCCTTGCATTTCCTAATGTCCTGAGAACATCACCGGCAGGAGTCAAGTGTAAGCACCCCTTGGAGCCATGTCGGTTGGGTCACAAGCCGAGTCCCGGGGCAGGAGCACAGTATGCATATGTTCAGCATTCAGAGCAGAGGGGTTACAATGGTAAGCGGGTGATGCAAACGTCATAATGAATTGGACCCATCTTTCCTAGCTATCCAAGAAAGTAGCTCAGATTTGGGATTAAATAACCTGATCTTCATTAGAGCTACATTAGCTAATCAAAACCATATATATATATATATATATATATATATATATATATATATATATATATATATATTGGGCAGCTGAGCTCTTTATATATATATATATATATATATATATATATATATATATATATATATATATATATATATATATATATATATATATATATATATTCATAGTTCATTTTCAAATCAAAATAGTTTTTTTATATTATTAGGGAATAAGTAAACATTATATTTTATTTTTTTATTTTTTTACAACTTTATGCTATTTAAAACAACAGAATATTCTATTCATTTTTAATACAGTATAATAAATTAAGGGTGGCAGTAAACAAATCCCCAGCTGTTAGTTTGTTAAAATAGAAACGTTACCCATGATTGCATTGAGCCAGGAGTACAAACGTGTCATCGGGGCCAAAAGCTTCATCACTGTTTTTCAAAACAAGATCATGGCTAGCTTTCAGGGTTATGAAGAGCCATGGAGACACGTGATTTTTTATTATTTGTTTGGTTGAATAAGAATTGTTTTTTTTTTTTTGTGGAAAAAAAAACAAAACATTTAATATATTATATTTTCAACAAGTTTTTAATAGTTAATTTTTATATTGACTAGTCAGTGTATGTCAAACCGGAATATCGTGTATATTTCATAGACAAAGCGCCTTAATCATATCCTTTGGGGGACCTAGCTTGATACTATGCAAGGTCAAAATTAGATGCGTCAGGCACATCACCATACTTGTATATGAATCAACTTGAATGTGAGTCTTCTAATGAGAGAACAAACTTCATCAAACACATTTGGATAATGCAGTAATTTCAGTTTGTATATTGTTTGGCAATCATGTGATCACGAGTTTATGATATGATAAAAACACAAATTCTATTTGAATTGGACCATTGCAAGATGACGTGTTCCACTATAGTTATAGGTGTAGCAAGAACATGTCAGTTCTGCCTGCAGTTTGGCAGGCAAGTACAGTATTTGTGATTATATGTTGTAAATGACAATGTATATTTTTGTCTGTGTCATATATATTATATAGAAATCTACGAAACAAATTTAACAAGAAATATATATCATATGCACGTACAGTACATGTTTCAAATGCAATAGTACTGTTTTTACATGTGCCAATGGAAATTCGTAAATAGTGTACAGCTCCTCAGTTATGTAAGTTCCATCTACAGAAATATATTTATTTATGAGGTGTTAATATAAAAATTGGTGTTTAAAAAGTGATGTAATTTGAATAAATCCTATTATTTAAAAACAGGCTGCTTTGTGTATGATTTTTGCCGTTTAAAAGAGGTTAAGATGAAAATAATGTATACAGTAAGTAGGCTTCCTATAAACATCTCTACACGTCTTGTTGTTAAATGTATTTTAGCTGAGTTTGTATTTTGAAGGCTATATAGCCTGAAGAGCAGTATTTAAAATGTACACTAATATTCGTAAGCAATTATCCATTGTAACATAACTCCCACATGTGCCATATTCAACCCTAGGCTAAAGGCGTCTGCCGAATAAATCAATACATAAATAAATAAATAAATAAATAATATTCATACTGAGAAATCAGGCGATTGTATTTTCTTTTCATCATTTGACAGCATACATGGTTCAACTCATGATTTCCAATATTTCCTCAGACAGGGGCTGTACTTTGTGTCTAAAATATGTTTTTCCTTTCCTCTTCGTAAACATTAGCAAGTGATCACTTATCCAGAAATGTAATGACTTTCTGAGAGACTAGTGATGTAAAGTTATTCTTGATAGCACTAATGATTTTCTGATATTTGAAACAAAAATAGCTCTTACTCTGTCTTATCAATATGAATGTATTTTATCAGTTAGCAAAGAATAGACTATCGAGCTTCAAGAATAATAATTTAGAAAGAAAAAGTGTTAAAACATAAACGTTAAATATGAATGCTACAATAGCAAGAACGCCCTTTTTGAACAAACATTTTTTTACCTTTTTACACCTTAACTTTAAATATTCCTACCTCAGGTGTATTTAATAGTGCCATTTTTAACAAAACGGGTTACATGCCAGTAAAGCTGAAAAGTGCTAATGGAGCTCAAAGAAATTCTAATTTCAATGCCAGGTCTATAATTCTGTTTGTAGCATGGACATTTTAACAAGAATACTTTATGAGTTCCAATTCCGTTTAACGTAACAAAACACCAACACCTAGGTTTGCTAGATTTATCAATTTGACACTTGCTACAGTTATAACATTCTGAGTACGTTTCTGATTTCTGCTGCTCTCCATATGTCCACTATGAGATGAAATACTTCGCTGGTCAATCATTTTGAGCAGACAACTGAAACGGAGGGTGAACTAAAGCCTGCCCTCAACAATTTTGATTTCTTGAATGCTAAACCATGATCTAAAATCTTAAATTCAAGGTCATTCATTGGGGCAGCAGTATAGCAAGCAAACACCTGTCTTGATTTTTAATGTTCAATATACAGCATATAGTAAACTGATTTATCTGTTAAACAATAGTCTGACAACAAGGCTAGTCAGCATCAAGAAAATGGGTGGATGTTTGTTAATGTTAATAGCAGATCAGTTTGCAATACACAAGAAAATGTATGTATGAAGCTGACATATATTTTATGCAATAGGCTGACAACCGAAGCTTGTCAGTAACAAGACAATGATGTGTGGATGTTTCTTAGTAGCAAATCAAAAACTCAATTGTCTATCATGCTGTGATCTGTTTTGATTCTTTGAAACTGGTGTGTCTCACAATGAATGTCACACACAGTTTGTATTATTTTCACCCTGTATTTTTGCACACAGGAGTGGATTCAGTCAAACATATCAGGACCTGAGTTATTTCCATATTCCATGGTGCAGTTAATCAATAAAGTTTGAGAGAGAGTGGATATGTCCCAAACAAGCAACTGCATAAAATAAAAAATAAAAAAAACATACAAAATGTGTTTTAACAGTACACTTTGTATACTTGTGCAGCAAACCTTTCAGTAGATCAGAGGCTTCAGACACAGTCCAGTATCCTTCATGTATTTTCTATTGTATTATGCATGAGATTCAAGATCCAGTCCACAAGTAACCTCCCCCTGCAGTAAGCTGGTGTTGTGATAGCTGTCCCCACAGCCCTCTACTTAATCCATTACCTTATTCTGTCTAAATGATGTGCCATTAGTCATGAAGTGTTCAAAAAAGCAACTCATTAAAAAAAAACAGCCTTCCAAATCCAAACCAAGAGTCTGGACCTGAATAAATACAATTACACATCTCTGGTTCATGTAACCAGTCGAGAATCTATTGAGATTAAAGGCTCCTTTACAAACCTCAAGACAAAACAGCAGTCACAAACAGACAAAAGCAGTACACCTTACAGATCATCATAGGCAGATAATAAAAGTACACATTAAACAAAACAACTTACAATTAACCGACAAGTGAAGGTAGGCAGGTACACAACACAGCGGGACAATGGGGTATTGTGAGTCCTGTAAATAAATTATCATAGGCAACCTTTTATCTGATTGTGAAATCCTACATTAACTCTTTAACCTTCTGTTATTCCTTAGATGCCTGTAAAAAGATTGGGACTAACTCTTAGTTTAAAATGATAACGTCTTAGAATTTATAAAAATCCCCAAAAGTGCACAGAAAGCTGATATAGTAGCAGCTATATTTTCTGTAGAAAAAAAAATAAAAATAAAAAGAGTGATATTGCACTTAATAGGAGACTGTAAAGCTTGTATCCAATCCAGTGCTACCTCTGCAAGCTTTTCATAAGTGCTTTAGTACACCAGGGCCCAATAGGCTGAAATCAGAAATGATACATGTATTAAAAGCGTTGATAGTATGCATAGAGCTGACAGTCTGCATTACTACTCATTTCCAGAGATGGACTTTAAACACAGGATGGCAAAGAGTCTGAAGAATGGCTCCCTTAGGGGTTTTTAAGAAGCAGGGCACTTAACAGACTCATTATCTGCAGTAGCAGAATTGCAGCCCAAGGCAAACAAGTTATAGTGAAACAGGATTATTCAGCGGTATTGCTTTTCATTTGTAAGGTTTTCAGGCCTAAAAGAAAACATTATTTTTTACTATTATTACATGACATTATCAAGTTAATAAAACACATCATAAAGCATCATAAAATAGTACATCCATTTTGACACAAGAGAAATGTTAGATATTGTAATAGTCCGCTCCAGAAAAGAGAAAAGAACAGGTATTGACAGAGACCGTTTTAAATTCTGCATATCTAGAGTATATTAGAAAGTAAAAACAACCATTTTCCAGGAAACAGTAATTATGATTGCTATATAATATGTTTTATTTAATTGCATTACCCTAACTCTGGCTTAACTCTAACCATAACGTAATGCTTATTAACAGCTATTACTGGGCATATAAGAATACAGGTAATTTATGTTAATTACTGTACTGTAGTGAATATAACGCATATGAAAACTGGAAATTCCTGCAATGACCTGGATTGCTATCTATATATCTATGATCTATGGATTGCTTAATATCTATCTATCTATCTATATCGCTCAGTATATATATATCAGTATATATATATATACTTGTAAGAAAGCTATCCAAAACTGCCCTATACTTTATCCAATTAAATAAATATTTGGCAGCAAAGAGCATGAAGCTCTAAGCTTTAGCAACACATAATTCAATAGATACATTCTGAGAAAAAACAAATACATTCACAAAGCTTTATAATATCAATCAGAATTATTCAGAAATTAAAAAAGCACACATTTAACCACTTGACTGCCACTGATTAATTAATTAATTAATTAATGCATTACTCAGTATGAAGGATATGCATTAAGACCTGACAAAGTGCACTTGTAAGAAAGCTATCACATTACAGAATATCACATTACATTTAAGAGCAGTTATGAAGTAGTACAATAAAATCAGTAGAAAATAAGATCAAATTCAAATAAGAGTAAAGTAGAGAATACAGTAAATAATCGCATGCTTTCAATACAGTTTGGCATACTGAAATGATCTGTATCCATAGGCACTACAAGCGTTTTGAACTGACAGAGGATAATGTCAGTGATTAACTTCATGAAACAATGTACACAGGTGAATCACCTTGACAATCATATTCATCATTTGACACTATACATGGATCGGCTCATAATTTCCAATATTTCCTCATACAGGGGCTGTTCTTTGTGTCCAAAATATGTTTTTCCTTTCCTCTTCGTAAACATTAGCAAGTGATCACTTATCCAGAAATGTAATGACTTTCTGAGAGACTAGTGATGCAAAGTCATTCTTGATAGCACTAATGATTTTCCAATATTAGAAACAAAAGTAGCTCTTACTCTGTCTTATCAATATGTATTTATTTTACCACGACTCTCTACACAGTTAGCAAACAGTAGACTACCGATCTTCAAGCATAAGAATTTGCAAAGAAACAGTTGCATGGTACAATCTCTTGTAGTAGATGAGCGTTTGTTATTTTGGTGGAATACAGTGCTGTAAGTCTCAAAGTGGTACTGCTGACTCTTTTCATACATTCACTTATTTTAAGCTCTTTTACATCGTAAGCTATGAATGTTTTGACCACTTCTACATACTATACAATAATAATGGGGATAAAGGATTGAAAGCGGGCATGACCTTTGAGATAATGAGGTTGGCCTTTTTGTACAAACAGGTCATACATTTTTAATGCCCAGATGTTCACTGTTTTCTGAACCAGGGGTCTTGTTCAATGGAAAGCTTCAAATGTTGAAATGGATGATTTACAAAAATTCAAACAAGGAGACAAGAGCCTATTTGATGTTTTTAACATTGCCAATACCTAAGTGATTCACATGTCATGAGGTCAGGTCAGGGTAACCCAAACAACGACTTGTACTGTCTTTAAATACAGACAATGAAATGCTATGATGAGGAAGATTTCTGTAATAAACAGATCTGTATTGTATTGGGAAATATATACTTCTGTTCCTTTATACAGTCATCACACAAACCTAATGCCTTGTACAGTTCTGTATCCAGCAGGCACAGCAAATTCATTTCCTCTATATTTGATGCTGTTGTGACAGGAGTTTTAACCTGTGTGGATTTGTACATTGCCATGAGGCAAGCAATATAGAGGGTCTGCACTTTTTTCCACTAACCCTTTCCATCAATTGTTGTCAGTAGATTTGGGAATAAGACCAGATTGCTGGTAAAACTTGCCAGTTATACTATAAAAGTCTTTGTATTAAAATTACTGCATACCATTACCATTTCACTAGGCATTTATCAAAAATTTGAAACAAGCATATCTACTGACTTTTATCAGGGTGCAGCTGCTGCCTGAAAGAATATGCATATCCTGGAATTTCAGCCAAAAATGTAAATAAAACCCCATGCTTTGGGATAGATCGGAGTTGGTCGAAGCAGTTCAAAATATTGAAAAAGTATTGAAAGTTATCTGAAGTAATCCAGGAAGGATTCAACACACCACATCATGAGAAGAGGGACTGAAGCAGTAAGGGCCCTTCACATGATCGTTAATGTAGCATTTGTGAATTCACCTTCAAAGATGTAGTGTCCTTTCTCTTTTAAATGTATTGTCTGTGAAAAACACATTTTAGCATAACAAGAAGTGGTGGATAATATTTGTATTGTGTTTTAAACAGGGACGCTACATCCCAACACTATTCAAGGGTTAAGGTGAGATATGTTCCTCTTCTGGTATGGCTTCTCCTTGCTGTTATGAACCTTAGTCATTCCACAAACTGCTTGAAAATGGTTCATCACAGGCAAGGCTATCATGTATTCTGGTCTGCCTCTCTGGGATAAGTGGCAAATCTTTCAGTTAAATTATCCTTCGACCGCTAGCTTAGCTGACATGTGTCCCCCCCTACATAGATCAATCAATTTTCCTCCACAGTCTGCCTTACTTTCTCAACAGTTGATGCCTTACAGGAGAAAACCATACAGCAGGAGCAAATGAGCCATGACGATGTTGATCGATCTCTCTCCCTTTTAATTTGATACAAAAGCCAGGAAGCACACCTTTACTCATCGGTAAACAACTAAAATAACAATGGTGAGGGCCATATCATTTATGTCCATCCTTGTGTTAAGAATAATAACTTCTAATCAGCCAAATTCTTCTAGTTGGCAACTTAGACCTATTAGAAATAAACAACTATTGTTAGAAAGAAACAAAACGAACAAAAAAAAGCATTCTCAATAAAGATGGGTTATATAAATGTGATCTGAAAAACAATTGTTCATTATACTGCAGCAATATTGATGACTGTGGCAGGGCAGAGTCCTGCAGGTAAATGGATTGTTACGATTTAAATGTGTTGTTTTGTGCTTATTTAAAACTGGATTATTCTTGTTGTTTTGCAGCATGGGTGGGGTTCAAAGTCCCCATCCAGAATCACTGAATTTATTTGGAGATGACCGCATATATAAAAGTCCAGCAGCCGCTCATCGTTTTGGAGAAAGAGTGAGAGAGATCGAGAAGCACAAGGGAAAGAAAACAACTGCTACCCGGTTGGCTGCATTTCAGCCAATATTTGTGTTATTTACTGTGTTTATTATTTGTTTTGGCCAACATGTTTAATAAAAATGTTTTCGTTTCTGTTTATTTGATTTATTTTAATAAACACACGCAACTGCACTTCAACCCGTGGTACCAATTCTTTGAGTTTCCTAGTCTGGTGATGTCACCCACTCAGCCATCCTGCCACAGTGACGTTGTTTACAATAGAGCCCATCTCCCACATGAAGCTCTTGTAACAGGCACTTGTGTAATACACTGCTGTTACGGATTCTGTCCCGTCAGTGTTATGAGATGAAGTTAAAAGCTGTACAACCGCGAATGCCCAGCCTCTTCCCTGTTCCACTTGTTCCAATTAGCTAAGTAATAAATAACTTCACATCTTGGGCGCAGAATTTCTAAGCCTTGAAAACTTATTTACCTTTTCAACAGGGTGTGTCTAATATTGGGAAGTTATTATTTTGCATATAGTAATAATTTTTCTTGGTTTCTACTGAAAAAAAACTTTCTTCATCAGTTTCTTTGTACCAATAAAGGAGGCTTCAATTAATATCATGTCTTTCTGTTTCCAGATCTTGTGCATTATTGGAGTTAAACATATAGTGCACTATATGCCCTTGGTAAAGTAGACACAATTTACCAGTGCTCCCTTAGAGACTTGCATTAATTGGTACTTTGCAAACTATACAAATTCCAAAGGATTTGCCCACGTTTGCCAAAAAATGATTCACTTCAGCAATGATGCTGCTTTTTTGGGGTTACTGAGGAGCAGCTCCTTGTTCTTGAGAATTATCATAAAAAAAACCTACAAAACTTAAACAGCTCACATTTTAATCACTATTTTAAAATATTACGGTCAATATATTGAAACTTGCATATTGTTTCAGTTGCATTGTATATTTTATTATAACTAGGTCTTGCAACCATAACTATTTAACACTTAACAGTGCTAAATTTAGAAATACAAAATCATAATCAATTCAAGGACAAACGTTTTGACTACAAGTCTTTCCCAATGTCTTGAAGACATTGTGGTGTTTACTAAACTTCCATTTGAAGTCTTCTTCACACAGTATAATTTGATGTTGATGTTATAAAACAGAAAGCTTCCCTCTTTTACTGTGAGATATGCCCCTAGACTGTATATATGTCTTTTTAGTTATTCTCAGTGGAAACCCACAGTAAAATGGCAACATGGGGAACATGATTGATGTTGATCTGCAGGGCATCTTACCACCTATTTAGCAGTATTGATTTTCCTCGCTCTGGTTTTTTCACAAAATCTCAATCTTGTGAAATCCTTCTTCTTGACTAAAATGGTTCTGGTGATGGGACAGCTGGTTTTCAAGCAGTAGGGAAATAAAAACCAAAAGCAAGGCATGGCAGTTTAACTGTGAGACTCTACAAATGTCGTAAAACAGTATTTTCGTTTACATTTACTGAGGAAATATACATGATAAAACCAATTCATTTTGCAATGGTGCAACAAGTGATACAATTGAGATGCCACGCAAAGCTTAATTTTCAGTTTTTCACAAAAAAGTATTAAATCTGAGGTGATTTGTTTCTACTTGAGAGAATGTTTGGGAATAGCACTTTATTTTGGTTCTTCACTTTTTGCAAATCAAAATAGGCTCTAAATGTGTGCCATCATATTGCAGTGTACTGCCTTTTCCAATGCTTGTGTTTGATTTCACTTAGCTTTACTTAACTTTGCTAAGATTGTATCATAGTAACCCAGTAAACCTGTATAAGGAGGTGGCTGAACCTCAGTTGGTTATTTCATGTGTCTTGTATAATGTGTTATGGGTAATTATCATGGATCATGGAGGCTGAACTGCCCTGACCCCAGCTTACCACTCAACTGCTGATTTACTGATCGCTCATTGAGCAACCTCTCAGAGACTTCCATTAACTGTTGTTCATTGTTAGAGGGAAAGATCATTGGTAATAATTAAATAACCACAGTCACCCTGGAAACATCCTCATGAAGGGCCCAGCCTGAGATGGAGCCAGTTGTCAGGTAAGATATGAACACAAGACGGCCTCATTTATTCAAAGGGCTCAAATGGAGTTGAGACAACATCCTTTTTAATTTTACATCATTTCAACAGAACTACAAGTTTTCTAAAAATAAATGACAAAAAAAGTTTTACTATTCAGTGTTCACGTTGCTGAGTTTGACATCCCACATCTTAACCTGTGCACGTTCACTTGTATTTGATAGTGAAAACCATCTGGGACAAAACTATGAAGAAAAATCTAAAAATGCCCAACAGATCCCAAAATTAGATGTTTTTAGTAGGAAAAGATAAAGGTGGAGGGGTCGATCCCTATCATGTGCTGGAAAGGTACTTAAATGGAATGTGTTCTCCTTCAAGAGGTGATTCTAAAAGCTGCTGTTTTAGCATAATTAATATGTAGATGTTTACAAGGAAGCGGAGAGGGTAAAAATATGTCGGTTTTCAAAGGACATATCAATATGTTTGTAAGATCCCCGCATTTCAATGTGTAGGTGTTTAGTATCCTTTTTTAAAGCCATGAGTGATTATGCATAAACTAGTTAAGAAATACAACTTTGTGAGTCAACGGACAAAGGGTAGGCTACTGTATGTGAAAACAGTATAAGACAGCTTTAGCAATGCTAAATATAAAAAAGCTCTTAACATTTATTCACAAGAAGAACAATACAGAGAGAAAAAAGAAGGAAAAACTGCAAGTAACTAAGAGTTTTCTTTTTTATTTACTAATACAAGAATAAATGTATCTTGTGAATACAAATGTATTATCCTATAATATTTTAAAAGCTGACAGATTGTCATTTCTCCTTAGTAAAATGACAGCCTGGAGTCTGGTCACGGAAAAGGTAATAGAATTACGAGGTTTTGCAATGAACTCTAAAGACCTTGAAAAATAAATGACATTACATAGCAGGCAAGAAGACTAGCCATCTTTTAAATTGATTTAGTTAATGTATAAACTGCACCGGGGTTGCAGTCCTTGGAGCACACTTCAAATGTTCGGTTACACTGTGTGTGTAATAAATCTAGCAATTCTAGCGCAGCGACTCACTAGGAAAACACTGATATAATTCGTGTCTCTGATGGACAGGACCGTTCAGGGTACCAGTCTTAAGCTATTTCATCTGTTTGTTGAGGAACCACACCAGTTCAGGTCCATTCCTTCTCACATATTCTCAGCCTTAAAAGGACGTGTAAGAGCACAACCAGTTTTTATTTTTATATTACACAACTTTTCTTTCAGTTTTTCAGTCCAGCTTATTTTCTGTAATCACTTATGTTTCTGGTCAATCCTGTCCACTGGTTAATTGTGCATTTTTACCCTTTTCTGTGTTTTCTGTTTCTGTAAATATATAACCATACTATACAGCTTCCCTTAAACCGAAGTACATTCATTACTATTTTTCTAGTCTACAATTTAAAAGGTTGTGAATACATTCAATTAAAATAGATGTAAAAATGTCTGCAATTTTCATTACTTGCTTGTATCTAAGTGGTTTGTAGTGCACAGGTGTAGAGGTGATTAGAAACAACAGTTGTGTATCATTAGTAAAACCACGGGGTTCAGTCTTGAAATAATAATACACACACTTTCAAACACCTACACGTTCACCAGTCCAACAGTGAGTGCTCCGGGTGCAAGTGGCATTGTAAATAAGTAAACGGTGAATACAATGGTTCAGTGAAGTTAGGGTTTGATGCTGGCTTAATAGCGACAGCTCCTGGATTTTAGCTGTCTACAATGACAAAAAACAACAGCTAATCAGACAGACAAGACAACACTAAACACTTAGATTTTTGCTTTAGGCCTACTCCTCCAGGAAACACACAATTACATTCTTGCTCAGAATATATGCAATCACTGATTGAATAAAATGTGTGTGAGAATCGATCTGAATTGTTTCCCGGGTCTCTCTTGCAAACAAGCTGGATGTGGCAACTTAATGAGTTTTTTCTCATACGTGTAAAAATGTTTAATAAAAATACAAATAAAATAAACTTTTTTTAGTGACTGTTGTTACTTAATGTAAATTGTATTTTCAATGCAGCAATCTACCAATCTGTCTTTCTTACAATCAACCAGCACTCTCTTTGTTTTTGCCACAGTGTATAAACACCTACAAGCCTATCTACATATCATGGAAATGTTTTATGAGTGTGTCAAAAAAAATGCAAGAAGTGCAAGAAAATTTTGCCAAGCAATATTGTGACAGTAATACACATGATGACAGTAATACATTGCGGTTGGCTGTCCAAATTCCTTTTATAACTCTGTGGCAGGCTGATGAGTGGATAGAGGCCCAGAGACCGTCTGTAGTTCAAAAAAATAACTTTTATTATAAATAAACACAAAAATGAAAGGGCACAAGGGCCAAAGTAAAGGGATTTAAACACAAATAAAGCAAAACAAAAAGCAAAAATAACAATTTCCAGGCTGGGCAATCACAACACAACACAACACAACACAAAACAACACAAAACAAAACAAAACAAAACAAAACAAAACAAAACAAAACAAAACAAAACAAAACAAAACAAAACAAAACAAAACAACCTGCTTCCTCAGCTCCCTCTCCCTAAATGAGAAGCAGAGGCCTCCTTTTATGTCAGGTGGCTGGGCGCTGATTGATTGTTAATTAAACTAATCATCTAATCAACCCCAGCCACCTGAACGCAATGAACCCAGGCAGATAGGGGAATTTAACCTCATCCCTGCCAATTTCTAAAGGGCAGAGCTGTGCTCTGCCACAAACTCCAATGAATCACACTGCGCTATTCTCTCTATCAAATTGGCCACAGTTTAACTGACAACAGAGAATGAGGGTGTCTCATGAGAAGCAGTCATAGTCTAGTTGAAGCTGCCACTACTGTGACAACTCCTAGTGGAAGCTGTCAGTTTTAATTCTGTCAGGAAAAGGATTGTCTGAATCAACAGTGTATTGTGTTCCATTTTAGTTTCTGTAAACAAGTATTAAAAAAAAAAAAAAACAAAAAAAAAAAACTTTTTCATTTTTGCACATAAACCTCCTATTATGTTTTTTTTTTTTTTTTTTGTAGATTTCCTGGTCATTTCTTTCACAATGACTCTGGTAGAATGTATTACTGCTACATTAGAGTATGATTTTAGGGGGAAAAAAAACAAACCTTCAGCATGATTGATCATAATACACTGCTGTGTAAACTGGAAACAATTAGAAGTATGTTAAGTATTGATGAGAGAATGTAAAGCTGGATTATATTCGGAATGATCTGAAACTGATACCTGTGCTTTTCCTATCTCAATAAATTGACGAGACTACTTTTTTATTGGGTGATACTCAACCTTGTGTATCTGTTTCACAAAAATATAACAACGTCCCTCCTTCTGCAGAGTACTTCAACAAGTTTCTCAGACAAATAGAAAAAGACATTTGTCGAAATGCTTGTCGATCAAAACATTTCTTTACTTGCAGTTTTTAATTACAATCAGTGAGAATTTTAATTTTATACTGCATGTTGTACACCGATGGTTTTCAACAATAAAGAGCAACACAAATGAATAATTATGAGTTTAAAGAAAATTGTTAAATTAACGAACTATCACTGATTAGGACACCTTGTCAAAATCTGTATTTACAATTATTATTTACTAAATATTTGTCTTTTATTTTTTTTTTTTTTTTTTACCAAATATTTGAAACACAATTGCTGTGGCCTTATGAATATTGGTGTCTTGAATTGCAAAGAAAAGAATAGCAGTATATAGCACTATCATTTTTAATGACATATACAAATGGTAGAATACTTCAGTTATATTTTCAAGTAAATACTGTAAAAGGTGTCTTATGATTACATATCATTATTACAGTAAAACATGTATGTTATGTCTGCTCCTGGCCATTGTGCTTCTGCTGCTTGTGATTCAATGTGTCACTCTGCCCAATACACGGATCACCCATTGCTGATAATGATTTCATTAATGCATTCAATGCTATCTGAAAAGGTTATTTCTGTTCTGAATCCGATACAAATGTGGCTTTGTGCTCAGCCCTAGTTTACTCCAATTTCAAGGAAGCTGAGCAGAGGGAGGTTATTAGGTGAATAACACGCCTGCCTTCTGCTCATGTTCTCAGAGTAAAGACAGGGCAATGGGAACATACAGTATTCATACTTCAGCCTCTTAGCAACTGAAGTATGTGTGGTCCAAACTGGAGATTTAAAATTAGAACACACGTAAAACAGACGTTTCCAACTGTGTTATGATTAGAAATGAAGTGACCATGCAACCAAATACATTAAATGGACTATTTGTTCTTCCAACAAATGCATTTCTAAAAGGGGTTGGTAGAAGAGCATTTTGCTATTGTGGGGAAATAAATGTTTCATTACTTTTTATTTAATCATGAAAAGTCCCTGACTTTGTATAATTGAAAAGATTACAGGATTCAGGATCTGTTTACCGCAAATGTTTTTTGACGCAGTCAGGTTTCATTTAAGGTGGCCATATAACAAACAACATAAGCCTCCCATTAGATAATCATGACATTGATTTTTAATAACAGACAATGGTTTTATTCACCTTTTAGATTTTCAAAAGCTTTGAAATTAAATGATATGTTTAGCTATAGGGCTAAAGTTCCTTGAACTGTGTCAGTCTACATGTTAAGACTGAATATTAATGACTGCTATATGCACCTAAATGAGGACTATTTCAATAAAAATAGAAATATATAATATAACCTGAGTGTCTGTTCTCAACAAAAAACCCATTGCAGTGACACTATTGTTTTTATTAATAATGTCCCAATAGGAAAGTAGAACACATTGTGCCCCCGCCACTACAGTAAAAGCGTAGAAATGATCTAATTTGGCACTGGATTGCATTATTTTCCTGTACAATCATCATGTATTGTTCAAGTATATCCTGTAGATATCTCTTTTTTTCTTGCAAGCTGTTTATATATAAATGCTATGGCATCTGTATTACAATAACCAGTCCAATTGGAAACGTGATTAAACAGAAGCACACCATTATAGTAATATAGTAGCTATCAAAATAGTTTCATAACATTTCTTCGCCATGCATATCAGTTTATTACCATTGGTACTACGCTAGGTTAAAGAAAACTGGAAGCCATGTTTTTTGACCATCTTGTACTTCCTGAGTTATTTCAGTTAGATAGTGAAATTGTCCCCACCCCTTCACTGGTTTCTTCCTTGTCAATAACCAATCAACCGCTTCCCTCTATAGACTGACATGTTCTCAGCTAGTAGCATGCTTTGACCCAGAAGACAGTGACCCAGGGAGTGAAAGTACAAACAGACAACCCATAAAAAGGCATAGAAACTTAACCCTAAAGTAGTTGCAGTTAGCATGCTTTCAGATTAAAATACATGTGTGCTTATAACATGTGTTTCTTTTAAAACTGTACATTTGAAACATATGTAGCCAATGGAAGTGCAAAATGGTTTTGAAAGATTCACAGCATTATTTTGTTTGCTAGAATTTCAGGGCATGCTGCTGTGGAGTTTCAAAAGCCCACTTCTCTACTCTCAATAATGATTTCAATTGAATCAGAGGAGATGACTCACAAAATAATTGGTTGGCTGTTAACTAGGCCCACAATGGTCCTACTAATAAGAACAGATATGCCACTGCACTGGGTTTGAGGAATGGGTGTTATTCCTATTACTGTCAAACTCTATACTTACTAACTGGGCTTGGAAAACACTAAATTACTGTAATGTTATCTTTCTGTATAGTTGAACTACCTTTCATAACAAGAACATGGTTGGATTTTCAAGAATTATTATTTTAAAACCAAAAAATCAAAATGGCATGGAAAATCAATGGTTAAATCAGATACAAAAAAACCCAAAACTTTTTTGCTACCTTTTTTTATTAAATGTGTTTATGAAAAATGCAAGATATAAAATGGTAAGGTCCCACAATAACCTTGACTTTGACATATCTATATTCTTATACATGCGTGTCTTCTTCTTGTCCATGAGATGATTGGCATGCCTGAAATAAACACTGTAAAGAACAGCAGATTTAGTGATCTCAGAATTGTACATTCAATCCCAGCGTTCAGTAATGTGCAAAAAAAAAAAAAAAAACATCTGGACCTTGCATTTATTTTTTCCTCCTCATAACAATGTTTTTAAAATCAGCAGCCAAACTATAGGCCTGAAAGGTTTCAGAGCAATACATTTCCAATGGCATGAAAAGCAATGTACTTCATAACATGTAATTAATGACTATATGTAAAACAAATGCATTACCAAGGGCCAGGCATCGTCCCTTTTATTTACGATGTTCCTGGAGGCACGCAAAGCCCTTTAAAACTACTCTGAAAAGTCCATAACATGACTTTTTATGGCAGTGACATAATCATAAGCCTATTTTTTTTAACATCCAATGGCCAGCTACAAGCCATTCAAAGGCCTAATGGAAACTCTGACAATGGTTGATTGGCTGCAGGAGAAAAAATATAAAAATAGAAACATCAAGCCAGGACTCATGGCTATTGTATCATAAATAAGAATCAGACTGTACATCTTGCACTGTACATTTTGATGAAACCATCTCAAAGAATAAAGAAGCAGGGTCCAAATGCGCTCACTTTGAATTTCAGCTAACAGCAGGGCTTACACACATTCATGAGATCCAGATTCAGGAGCAGGGCCCTCTGTAATGCAATTAAAGCTCATCTAATTGAGAAATGGAAGAGGGGGAGGGATGAAAGATATTTGCACATGCAGGCCTTTTCTGAAGACCAGCTCTGATGTAGCCCATTTGTATCAATACGGGAAGCCATGGCAGCAAATTCAATTTATAGAATACATAAAGGATAAACTAATTTAATCCTCTCTAAATCCAGCCGTTGAGCTTGTCCCTTGCATCCAGACATAGGGACAAAACATACAAATGGACTGGAATGAAGGAGAGAAATCAACAGGCACCCAGTTCTTACAGATGAGTTTACTAAGACTCTTTAATACCTTATAGTACATGTTCAGATTACTACGAATATATCTATATATATATACATCTATATCTATATCATGCTTATTCTATGTCTTGACAGTGCAAAGCTTTACTACTGTATTTTTTTATGTGCTTGTTGCATTATTATGGTCCTACCATTTCATTACAGTTTAGTGAAACAGCAGCACCCTGTGTATTAGGAATAGAGATAATTTACAATAACAACCACTTACTGTACCCAGCTCCTCAGTGTTTTCAGGATTCATTTTTAGGTTCTTAAAACAAAAATAATAGTGTTATTTAGTGAAGTATTATTTTGTTTGCTTATTAAGTCTTGCAGCAGCTGAGGAAATAGTTAAAAGAGCAGAATAAGACACTTGTCAGCAACGTGACTGCTCTGGAGCTTCTAGGCTCTTGTGAGTCAAGGAAAATACTGTAACCTGCAGTAAGAAAAAGCCAATATCTGCGTATGGGTTATATGGGTTATAAAACTAAACTAACCTCAGCTGGTTCAGTTCGGATAGTGCTTATATTCAGTAACATCCAGACATGCTGTAACCATACAATATGTTATATTTTTACACTCATTGTTTTATAAGTTCTGTAAGATTCTACGATGAACTGCAAAAACAAGCACAAATCTTGAAAGCTAATGCAGTGTTCTTACAATGGCGATTTTTTTTCTTTCCCTCTGGCAGCTCTCCAAACAAAGGATTTTCCAAGGGAATAAGAATCATGACTTGCACAGTGTTTTAGAGATGCATTTGTCTAGGGATGAATAGTATTGATGGAAAGAAAGTGTACAGTTCACAGCATAGAGTGAGATTGATGTTGGTGCCAGCGGATCATCATTTCAGCAGCCAAATACAAATTCTGTAGTCTCACGCGAATGAACCAACAGTCATTGTGACATGATGTTTCCTGCAAAAACAAAGATAAATTCCTGAACTGTGTACAAATCGTGATGCTCTAGATGGATCAGGGGTCAGAGTTGCTCAAACAGTACGATTTGAGTTTTTGGTGCTGAAGGTCTTTCAGTTCCTCCCACTGTAGTAGTATAAGGAAGTTCATCAAGTTCTGCCTTCCTGTTTAAGAAAATGTGAGGCAAACCTCTTATGTTTTTCATATGTGCAAAAGCATTGATGACCAGTGGTGAGGACAGCTTTTCCTATAAACAGAATTAGAATGTGGCCACTATATGATATGAGCTCCTTCGTAGGATTTACAGGAACCTCTCTGGCATAAATTTCACATATGTTATCTTACAAGTTTTCTGGCCATTTGCAAAAAGGAAAATATTCAGTAAATCATATAAATGTGCAAGTCAAATTCTATCAATTAAATAACATCATGTTTTTATTTAATTGATTGAGGTACAAGAAACTGGGAAAATAATATGCATATGCATATTGGTGATACATTTTCACATTAAAGAACATAAGAACATAAGAAAATGCATGAACAAGATGAGGCCATTTGGCCCATCTAAACTTGTTCAGTTGCTAGAAGCTGATTGCTCTCAGAATTTTGTCAAGTTGGATCAAAGAATCCAAGTGATTCTGAGTCAACAAACATGACTGCTAAGACCATTCCATACAGTCACCACTCTCTCTGTGAAGAAGTGTCTGCTTCCTTCTGTCCTAAGTCTATCTATCTAAACTTGGACACAGTACTTTCAGGGTGCTCTAAAAACATGTTTAACACATTAGAAATAAGCTTTACAATGAAGAGACTATTCCAAGCTTAATTAGAAGAAGCCAGGCCTTTACATTTGTATTCTTGATGGTGACACATAAAATGGTGGCAATGGAAGCCATTACTGAACATATTTTTGGAAATAACATAAAACATGTCCTAACAAATCACTGTCATCATGTAATGATTTCAGTGGAGAAAAAGGTGAATAAAAACTAAAATGAAGAAAACAGGGTTCATTAATACAGTAACAAGGTTGTTTTTCTATTCTGCAATAAAAAAAATATATATATATCATTTCACTGCGTCTCATCTGTAATTAAAGTAACCCAGACGTTATGGCTTTCGAGAAGCAGTAAAAATGGAATCACTTTAAGTGCCCAACCAGCGGTGACTGAAGAAGGGGAGGTTCTTCTCAACAGGCTGGCTTTTTAATTATTTTAAGTGAAATAAGGTCAGATATGAAGGACATCGATCCATGTTTTATAAATAACTCTTTCAGTGAGGAAGGGGCCAATCCAATCAGTATATGCTCTTGGTTAAGTGCCAACAGGTCACAAGCTCACTCATGAAACACTTTAATTTACCTCCACGTCATTGTAGGGAAATCAATCTGACAAATGATATACAATCATATAAACATTAGATACAAGCAAGCAAAGACGTGCAGGTCACAGCATGACCTAATGTATACGCCTGTATCCTAACACAGACGTCCGTGGAGTCAAACCAAAGAATTGAGTGACGATTCAAACAAAAACATTACATTAAATACTATGACTATATTAGCATTTCCACCCCATTTCTTATACTCTCTTCCAATCAGCATGGATCCACCCTGCTATCACACAGCTTCAACACACCTCCTGGTAAGCACAGAAACTCGCCCTAATCTTTAACATTCTATAGACTGTTATAATCTTAACCTAATCTACTATAAACTGTTTAAAACTAGTTATTTGTTTGTGGTGTTCTGTATTCACACGATGTGTCCACTCCTCCACATATCTTAGTTAGACACCTGCTAACTTTGGCTCTCTGCCCAGATGCCAAGATAAGAGACAGCAAATGCCTGCAAATGATACATATGCTTTAAGCTGTATCAAAATATGAAAATAAAACTAGAGAAACTTACAATCAAATACATAATTAATACTTTATGCAGAATGTCATCTCCTACGTCACTGAGCTTTTATTTGTATCCTTTGCGGAAGTGAAGAAACATGAAGAGAAGCTTATACAATCCATTCAACCTTAAAATAATATATTATTTTTTTAAATGCTAAAAATACATGGATAAAGAATCTTATTTCTGCTCATATTAAAAAAAAAAGTATTTTCTTGTACAAAATTAGTAGTTCAACATTAACATTATAAAAGAGAAAATATTGTCTTGCAAAACAAACAAACAAAATCAATAAATGATGATTAAGGGTTATAATGTTGGAGTTGTTATCCTGTTTTTCTTCAATTGTAATTAAGAAGTTTATTCAGTAAATTGTATTTTTGGAAAGCCGTTCAATTGAAGCATTAAACATAACTATATTGTTAATCTTTATCACATGGTGCAGATTTCTTTTTCGAGTCAACGGTTGAAGTGTTGTCTTGTTGTTTAGCAGTTTTATAAATGTTGCATTTTGTTTCGAATTTCCTTGTATTTTTCAGAGAGTCTCAATTGCAACTTATAACATATTAAATAACAAAATATACTAAGGCAGCGGTCTGCAGTGTGTGGGTTCCTTTTACTTTTTCTGAAAGGCCTAAATGATGAAACACAAAATCAATACAGATCTCCTTAACCCAATAACTGAGCCTAAATATATTATTCATGGATCATTAAATTACTGACTTGAACAGATTACTGGGTGGCTCGGCAGTTTTTCCATATCAAAATTACTGAAGACTACATCCAAGTGGCTGCTTTATATATCTAGCTTGTAACTTTCTTCAATCTCCATGAATATCTATGTGAAGTAACATCTGGAATCCTTCACCCCTTTTGGCATCTGGTACTCAGAGTTTCTCTATGGCTGTAATAATAACTGTTTTTCCAACATTAGTATTACTCAACGAACAACACATGAAATTACACTACAGTATGTAACTAAATCTAGTCAATGTTATAACATCAATGTTATTAAACAAGCAAGAAACAATTTAGTTGCAGAAAGGACCAGTCTTGTATGAATGCTAAAGAGTCAATAACTGCCTGTTTATTTTGAATTTGAAGTACTGTACAACTCATGGCTTGTAATAAACTTTCCAGTAGTTGACTGAATTGAATTCTATAACATGTCTGTCTGTCCTGCAAATGATGCTCAGCTCTTTTGGCACAGAAGTCTCCTCATCCTCGGTCTACTTCTTCTATAATATTAAATACTGCACTCGCACTGACTGGGTAAGATACCTGATGGTTGAAAAAGGTAATCTTTGTGTGTTATCTGCAGAAAATGAATACTGTACAGGACAATATGACTATTTCATGCAAAATGCATAGATAACCTTAAATGAAAAGTTTAATTAAACAGGAAAAAGGGACATTAAAAAAGGCATTGCAGCTAACTCAATTGCACCATTAAATCTAATTCAAAATCTTACCAATCCCATATAGGTATATGATTTCTATAATACTTCTGTCTTAGCAGCCATATGGCCAAAAAAGTGCATCAACTTTTGTTATTCTACCAATACAGTGTCCATAAGCTACAGGCATGGTGGTGCTTTCGTGATTCCCAGGGCGCTCGTTCTTGCCATTATCAATGTGTATCCAGATCCCTTTAAACTTAGACATCTGGATAACTGCTCCAGTGAACTAAAGAGTGCCCTCCACCTAATATAAAATAAAAAGTGAATGACTGATACTGCTGTGAAATGATCACATTATGATACAAGTGTTTTGGTTCAGGTTGTTAACCTTCAGACAACTGGGAGTTACATAATTTGTTTTTGTTTTGTTGTTTTATGTGAAAGAAAGGCACCCGGTGCATTATTTCAGTAGGTTGTTTAATTTTGTTAAGATATAGAAACAAAAAATAAGCCAAAAATCTGAACAGTCATCCCATGTGAGACAAATATACTGTAGACCCAGAGAAATATGTGCAAAATGTATATGATATTTAAAAATTCCTTAGAAAATCTACCCCATGCCCTAATCTGTGAAACTATTTAACATCCAGAGATTTGGTTTCAACACACACCCACTTTGTGTTCTACACAGCAGGTTTTCATTTTAAAATAAAAGTGAGAATATTATGTATAGTTTCAATACAGCATATTGTCTTCAAAATACTTTCTTGAAACTGTTTCTTCCTCCTATCTTATTTTGAAGAAGTTCATACCTGTAGTCTGTTTGCTGTGTTGTTATGTGCTATGCAATAGACCCCAAAACATTAATTGATACACAGTAGCACAATGAAGACTGTTTACAGAACCTGAAAGTTGGATTATGAACTATATTGTCAGCGGTGGCTGAAAACATGAATGTGTCATATATAGATGGCAAGCACTAGACAGAACCTGTGTAATATTAGAAAGTGGTACGCTGTAAGATTGTGGTACAGGTGCAATCAATTGGGTTTTCCTATTGTCAAACAGAGGTACATTTACCATTAATTATACTTTACACCACAAAGTTGCAAGGATTAAAAAAAATGTACACGACCCAATGTATTGCATATTATAAATATTTGCATGTTGTTTTCTTAATGGTGGAAAAATATACTAAATTCAATTAAAAAAGAGCAAAAAGATCAAAAACAGCATAACGTACCAGATTTGAATGGGCATTTCCGTGCTTTCTAAGCAAAAGTTGTTTAAAAGTTGTTCAGGGATGCGAGAGCGTACCTGGAAATAACATAACACTAGACCTTTGAGTCACTGATAGGTATCTCAAAGCCAAATAATACAATAAATACCCTTTTCCGTGCATGGCAGTTAGCATCTGTTTAATGAGCTCAACGTGGTGGCTCCTGTCATTTTTGACAGATGAGGCACTTTTTTAGTAGACAAAATAAGACAAGGTCAGCAGTAAGAAAACAGGGCCACAGATGTTACTATGGCAACACAACTTTAACGCTAACTCCATAGAATGCTTGAAGTGCTCTGTTGATTTGCATGTGGGATAACGTTACATTTCGAGCTGATCCAACTATTTGTTAATCATGTAATTACAATTGTTCTGAATAAATTCCTGATTTGAGCGATCTATGAGCTGGCAACTCTTAGGAAGGCAATACTGATGAAGGCATCAGCCATTTTTTTTTATCAAATGGATATAAAAAATCAAATTAAGCACTGTGAAGCACAGATCTTATTGCATCAGAAACACAGACAATACAGACTTGCTGGATTTTGTATTAAAACAAGGTTTCATTTCAATATCATGATGGCACTGTTGTTTAAGTACATTTTTACTCCACCAGGGCAAATGTATACCTAATGCCAGATGTTACACACTGTGTTTATTAAACATTTGATACATAGGCATATTTGTGACACATGATTTGGTCTCACAGCTTCCGAAATTCATCCATCATATATAGCATAGCAATACAATTCTATAAATATTAAATGAGAGTCTGGGTGATTTTATAATGTATATTCTGTTGCTTAACACATAATAATAAATCAGCAAGATTATGTTTTTGTATTTATTTATTTAACTTTGTTGTTAATACAAATTAGTATGGTTGTGGTTTGACTTATGGTAAAGTTGTTGCATTCTCTGTTATGTTTTCTGTGCATTTACCAAGAACATGTACAGAACAGGCAACAAAGTAGTAGTAAATAGAAATGCAGTGATCAATTTCTTTATCAGGGCTAGCAAAGCATGCTGCAGTTTATGTAGCAAGCATAGAGTGCTCAGTATTGTTCTGGCACAGGACAGGTGGTGGGGAACCCATCAAACCCAATAAAATGCCTATGGAGGTACTGCTTGAATGAATTGAAGACTTAATTCCCACTCCTGTAAGACCCCGGTGAAGAGGAGATGAAGGCAGTATCAGCCTGTAGAAATTCAGTATGCACATCATTGCTAAGGCTCTGCACAGGTCAGGGAACAGAGAGCTTGATAGATGTTGATCTGGGGACTGTCTCTGGCAGTGACAGTGGCAGATACTTTCCTGCTGGCTCAGTCGTTGCTCCTGTTCACCAACACTGTCACTCTTAAAGGAAGACTGACTGCTTATAGCCATGATGGACAGCAGTGAACTGCTGATACCACATGATTGATTACACAGTGTTTATGCATATAGCTACTTCACATATATACTTAAGCATGAATTTCAGTTCATTATTGTCACGGCAGCACAGTAGGTGAACTGAACACACTGGAATGACCTTTCACCTTATACAAACCCCACCCTTATAAAAATTCTCCATAGCATGAGCATAGCATGTAAGAAAGCATGATAAAGAATAGGTGAGCATAGTAAAGAATAATGAGGTATGGTAAAGCATACTGATAAACATGGCAAACCAGGGTAAACTATGGTAATTGCATAGTATAACCATGAGAAAAGCATGAGAAAACTGCAAAAATACCATGGAAAACTTTTATAAGAGCAGATAAAATTAGATTTTTTTTTAGTACTAGACTTTGGATGGAAGCCCTATTTCTTCCATTATACCAAAAAAAAAAAAAAAAAAAAAGAGACAAACTTTTCCAAAACTGTTTTCACCACTAATACTCCCTCCCGTTGTTAAAATTTAATACTGATCCTCAAACTGCATTACATCAACCCAACTAGCTAACACAGATTATGGGTCTTAATTTAAACACTATCTACCCTGGATCAGTACAATTACAAGCTGAGGAGGAGATTGGGACATGTCTTATTTCAGGATTCAAGCACAGTCCATACTAAGTGATACTAACTAGTTTTTTTATAAGTTGCCATGAGTTGTACGTTGCCATCTCCTTTGTACGTAAAATAGGTTTTTAATAGGTCTGAGCAACTGACAACATTTGCACCTAAAATGGTAGCTTTTTGTAGGTATGTTATGTTACAGCATATTACTGAATTAGAAAGCAGGAAAACTGTCTTTACCATATTACATTACAGAGGGCATTTTTTAAATATGTCTTGAATCCCTGCCAACAAGTAATCATGCCGATGGAGTCATTTGCGTTGAGTACTCATCCAGGCAGTGCCCAAGTGGGCAATGGTGCTTAATTGCTTGCAAAAGAATGATATAATCCCTAATGACAAGTAACTGGTGCTACTTCTAAAGCTGTATTTTGCTTTCACAATACAGAAATGCAATCATGGTACCTTTTACCATGGTAGTATGATTTCTTTAATGCATGCAGTGGTGTAAACTTGTTAAACTGCTTCATTTATTCAAAGCCCTGTCCAATCATTTATCATATTTTATTTTATAGTTCTTAGCTCCACACAATGTTATATAAGTAGGCCTTCTAGTTTTCAGGTTTTATTTTCCATCTCTCTCCCTCCCTTTATACCTTAATTAATAGTTTTTAAGCCTTAACTGAACATCAGATTGTTTAAATTAGCGATGCGCTACTAGAAACTAACGCAGTGGAAATTAATAAGCTGAATTCATCGATTAGATCCAGAACGAAGTGCAGGTTCAAATAGAATCAGGTGAGATCAATGCACGTTGTTTGTTAACTCAATCAAGATATGAGAGTAAAAAGAAACAACTTCCTTTGATATCTGTTGTTTGATTAAGAAAGCAAATCGGCTCAAAATATGCTTAAAGGGACATCACGTGATCAAAAATAAAACCTGAAAACTAGAAGCCCTGCATATAAGGTAGTTGAATTAGAAAAAGAATATGGGTAGAGTGGCACAGAGTAGTTAGGTCCTGTAGTAAAACCAATCAATAAAAGCCTTATTTCAAACACAAACTATAAATCTGCTATTTAACAGGACATGCTATTCTTTGTCCATACAGTATATAATTGTTATTTGTGTGCAGACAGGATTTACCTGAAGATATAATGAAGTACTTGTATCAATTAAACAAGCTGTTTAATTTCTGAAGTGCATCATTGATATATTTGAAAAAAAGACTGAATCAATGAGATGGTGCATCTGCTAAAACAAAATATCTAACAAGCCTTGAGAATATTCATCACAATTAATATTCCAGTAGAGGTAAACATTTACGTGCATTGTGTTTAAGTAAACCCTTGCAAATGCCAACATCATTCAAATGCATCTCAAAAGTGCACTCTAGTATTATTTATGACTGTGCCTCACTGCTTGTGTCAGAGGTTACAAGACTGACGTTCCAAATTACTTCTGCAAGATACATTGTGTTGACTCAAGTACGCTACAACAAAATGATCTGGAAGGTAGTTCATTTTATTTCAGCAGGCTTGGAGAGCTGCATAATCAAATGGCCGGTGGAATTTTTTCCTTTTTCACGATCGCAACTATGCTTAAATAGCCCACACATAAAGGCAAATATGTCAAACAACAACTGTCAATTATTACTGTCAAACATGGTTTAATTGTTAGATGTGGGTGGGCAATCAGGGGCATTTTGATTTTTGGCAATGGCATGAACTGAACCTGTGGGGGTGAAGGTTTCCAGCAATGAAGAGCATGGTGGGTACAATATTTTACACCTGTGTGTTAGTTCAGATTTGTTATGTCATCCTCTACAGTTCACTTCATCAGAGCTTTTTAAAACTGTGTTTTATAGTATTAACCATTCAATAGTAACCAATAATAATAATAATAATAATAATAATAATAATAATAATAATAATAATAAACACTGGTCAGTTTTCAATTAGTTTGATTGGCTTTTCATTCTAAAAGGTAACTGTTTAACTCACTTAAGTTTAATGGCTTCAGCTGGCTTTAATTTGTTTAAACCTTTCTAAGAACCAATTTTATGTACACCTCATCATAGTATTGTGTGTATTTATAATACTAAAGCTACACCTTTACATAAAAAAGACACTAACAAATTACACTAGTCCTCACTAGGATTAAAATAATACCTATACACATTAGACAAAAAGGGTGAAAAAATGAATGAATGGTCTGTTAGAGGAGGCATAGTGTCCTGTTCAATTTTGTCCCCTCTGTTGTGCTAAAATGATCCAGAAAACAGAACAGTATTTTATGAGCTGCTGAATTTGTGCCAGAGACCCATTAGCCATGATTGAAAGTGAGGCTACGAAGATTAAATCCTAAAACGAAGGTGAAGAGTGGCATCCTTCTCCTGTAAACTCATCAGCCACACTGAGTAATGGGACAGAGCTGAAGAGCTAGATGAGAAAATTGTCACAGCAAAATCAACCTAAGACTACAGCAGATTAATTGATAATGCATAGTGTGTCAGAGCCTATAAGCAGTAATATTTTACATGCATCTGTGCTGTCAGTGCTATAAATACAACATCACTTATGCTGCAAAATAACAATCTCAAAATTGAATGGCAGTACCCATGTAATTTAAATGTTAGTACAGCCTTGCTAATCCATTTATCCTAGCAAAACAAGTGAAATGATCAATGAGATGAGTAATATCTACTGTATGCCTTGTGAGCGAGCTAATTGATCAAATATTATGATAATCAAACCATGTAGTACTGGTAGTGCTAAATTAAAGTATTATCAAAATGATATTGATATAATTTATAATTTGGAAATCAGATCATGCAACATCAGGCTGAAGTGCTAAAGCCTGGATAATTACTGTGAACTAGGAAATTTACCAGTGTGGCTGAATAGCTAAAGAGTAGGCTGTTCTTTGGGTGGGTAAATGGGTTATTTGCTACAAACACATGTTTTAAAAAGCCCAGAAAAAAAAAAATTATATAAAACTCGAAAATAGCTAAAAAATAAGCACCGAAAAATAAAATGAATAAAACGCAGAAAAAACAGAAGACCTCATTATAAAATAATAGTATAATTTGCATACTGTTAATAATTATTTATTACTGTTTATGACTTTGGGGTGTTTAACAAAATCTTGCCTATTATACCATTGTGGTTGCTGAGCAGTCCTGAGCAAGATGGAATATTTTTAATGAGGCTACTGTAAAATGACCACTTGGGATGTGCACTGATAATCTTCCCCCTGAAACAGTTTGGCAGAGATTTTCCATTTGATATTTGAGTATCAACTGGAACAATTAGAACTCTACATACACATTCGACTCCTCAAGACCATCACAAAACACAAAATGTCTTGTTTTCAATCACTCGATAAACCCACAGTACAGAAGTGTTCATTAATGATCAACAAAATGAGAATATGTTAAAAAAAAAAAAATGATGTAAAGTAGGTACATTTGTATCTCAGAGAAACTGGAGAGGAACAGGAAATTAAAACAAGGTAAAGGCAATCATCAAAATAAAGCTGAAGCACTAACGGATAACGACATAGAACGTCTGTACAGCACTGAAACACTACGTTAAAAAAAAAAAAAAAAAAAAAAACACAACTGTACTGCTGAACCTTGTCTTCTTTAATATTAGTATCACAGGGGTATCCGTGTATTATAAAAAATAATAGATTGGCATCTGCAGTGAGTTACAGGAAAACAATTTCATCTCAGGTTTCTGTGGCAGTTTATAAATTACTCGACCTTCGGCCTTCACCCAGTTGAAAGTGATGGTCTAGAGGAGTCGACTGGGTCAAAGTTCAAGTATATTTTCCTCTAGAGGAATTATCATCACTACTGTGGTATTATGCCTTTTTTCGAATTGCTCAGAGTGCAAATATAGCCTTCATCCATGTTTTATATTATATATATATATATATATATATATATATATATATATATATATATATATATATATATATATATATGGCACAAGTTCAGCATGGAAGAGGGGTGCTTGGTCTCAGTTCAGCTCCTCCTACATGGCACAAGGCAACCCCAGCTCAACGAAGGAAGCTGGTAGTCAACGAGGTGCAAAAGCAGAAGGAGAGGATGAGGTATGTAAAGGCAATTTCCCAAGCCAAGTAGGTAGAATGGATGAGATGGAGGAGTGTGGAACTATGCAAGATCGGCTGGCAAGACCTATGGACAATGGAACAGAGCAGGATCAGCTTCCTCATCAGATCAACATATGATGCTCTCCCATCACTACAGAACCTAAACCTCTGGGTGGGTGAGGATCCCTCATGTCCTTTGTGTTTATCACCTGCAACATTAAGGCACATTTTGACAGGATGTAAGGTAGGTCTTAGCGAAGGACAGTTTACTTGGTGCCATGACCAGGTGCTGAGATGTTTGGCCTTAGCATTGGAAGACAAGCATGACCTGACAAATATGTTGCCACCAGTTCCATCAAAGAATTACACACAAAAGACAATATTCCTCCATCCAGGTGAGCAACCACCAAGAAAAGTTTTTAAATCCAAGCCTCGCCCAGGACAACTGGAAGCTGCTAGAGACTGTAAAATGCTGGCAGATGTTGGTCAACAGCTTATTTTTCCACCTGAAATTGCCACCACTAACCTTCGACCAGACATTGTCTTGTGGTCTGGATCAGCACGCCTTGTTCATCTGGTAGAGTTAACAGTGCCATGGGAGGGTGCTGTGGATGAGGCGCATGCATGGCACTGTAAACGACATGCGCTTGCTGCATCTAGACACCCCAAAGGGCTATTCCCTCTTTGACAAACCTCACCTCACTGGCCGAGGCGAGGGTGTAATAATGAATAATATAAATATTCCATACAGACGCCATACACCGGTCTTGCCTTTAACTCGCTTTATTGTCCACTGACTTGCACAAGCTCATAACAGCTGATTGGTATGAACCAATCCCCATGTACTGCACTCCTTCCCCTTAGACCAAACTTGGTCTATATTATTGAACACAAGGTATTCTAACTTCTGGACCGAAGTAGACTGTTCAGTACCCAGAACAAGTTCCAGGGATTATTCTGCCCTGTTGATAGAACTTGTTAATAACTAAACAACACAATGATAACAGTCAAATTACAATACCAGTAGTTCAGTTCAAGACTTAAAGTCAAGTCTCTGTGGTGGACTTCGTTGTCCACAGGGTATCTTTGGACTGGAGTTCCTGCTGCTGCTGGTGATCTCTGGAGTTCTACATTCGAAATGACCCCTGCTGAGGAGCAAAATCCTCAGTGCCACTGCTCTCATCCAGAGTGACATCATCTTCTGTTGAGTGAGCTGAAACCTTTGAAAGTAACAGGTGTTCCACATGCACATGAACCACATGATTGCTGATGAGATGTCGAAGGACCACTTCGTGGTTTAAAACGTCCCTTGGTCGATGGTGTCGTGGTTACTCAATGCACTTCACTCTTTGATGGTTCAGCATGTCCTCTTAACTCCTTGCTATCTTTCCGGGTGAGTTCTAAAGCAAGTGCTATATCACAGGCTGACATAAAAGTTCATTGCTTTTCAGACAAAGCCGTTTGTGATAGCCCTCTCCTCTAAGACCACAAACAAATTGATCATGTAGAGCATCATCCAGAAAGTGGCCAAACTCGCAAGTATTTGCCAGACACTTCAAGGCAATGATATAATCAGCCAGAGATTCCCATCCCTAGGCTACGGCGATGAAATCTGAAGCGTTCTGCAATAAGAATTCGTTTGGGCTTAAAATGCAGCGAAAGAGTCTCTGTAAGTTAAGTGTAATCCATGTCCACCAATTTAACAGGAGCAGTCAGATTCTTGAGGAGTCCATACACTTTAGGTCCCAAAACTGCCAAGAAAACCTTTGTCTTCTTGTCATCAGCAACATCATTTGCTACTAACCAACATTCAAAATGTTCCAAATAAGAATCAAAATCTTCTTTTGATTCATCAAATTCTTGCACATGTCCAATTGATGCCATGGCAACACAATTATTGATGAGGTGCGCACTTTTTTTTTTTAAACTGCTCACAGTCCGTCACTCTAGATGGCGTTGTTGCCAGCTATCTGCCTTACAGACGTGCCTTCTTGCTGTTTAGCTGTTCTGCCGTGTAGAACGCAGGGTTTTGGGGGGGTTTTCTTCAAAAAGCTAAAAAAACACGTAAAAAACGTCGGGAATTCCTTTTTTCTTTATATCTACAGTATAACAGCTTATCGAATGTTCTGTGCACTTGTGGGATCGCTCACCTTTCTCGTCGCAATTGTAATAATGATGTATTCGATACAGACGCCACACACCGGTCTTGCCTTTAACTCGCTTCATTCTCCACTGACTTGCACAAGCTCATAACAGCTGATAGGTATGAACCAATCCCCATGTACTACAGGGGACACTGCTGTTACTGCAAATTCTGTGCTTGCTTCCTCAGTTGTTTCTTTCCCTGCCTTTTTTGAGCATTTAATCATCTTGCCACCAAGTTAGCTGTTAGCCGGGCTACCCTTAGAGATTGAAGGATGGATGTAACCCTAGCCAAATAGTGTCACCAGGTGGAACTGTAAATCAGCACATCATCTATATACACTGCTGCATATTCATGATGTGGGTGTAAAACCTGGTCCATCAGTCTCTGAAAGGCAATGGGTGCACCATGTAGTCCAAATCACCCCAAGTTTGAGAATGTCCCATACCTCTTTGCGAACACCACTTCGTCAACTTTCCGGGATCTGGTAAGGTTTCTCTCGTACTGTGACACCTGAGGGAGAGACAATGTCATATTCAACCAACTTAGTCCTGCTTGGCACATCAGAAAAAACATAGCTGAACTCCTCAATAAGCTTACACAGTTCCTATTGCTGATCTGGAACAAATTGTTCCTCCATTGAAATGATTTCAGTACTAGGAGTCTCTGGACAGGGGCCTAAATCATCCTTTACATTGCCTGGGGCTATAAATAAGACCTCCCTTGCCTGCCAGGGCTTTAGAAAATTTACATGATAAAAGTTTACGTTCATTAAGGCGATTGGGCTGTTAAATTTCATAATTCATCTTTCCTACAGCTCGAATATGGCCCCTGCCATTTAGCACATAATTTCGATTCTGATGAGGGAAGTAGCAGCATTATCTTGTCTCCTGTTTGAAAGGTTAGAATTAGTGCATTTTTGTTGAAATGCTGCTGTTGCCAGTGCTGAGCAGATTTGAGGTTGTCCCGGGCCAAACGACCAACCAAATCCAGGCGATCTCATAGTAGGAGCACATGCTTTACTACATTTTTGGATGAGTCTTTGCGCTCCTCCCATCCTCTCTCAACAGATCTAGGATGCCACGAAACTGTCGGCCGTACAAGCCCCTATCCATGTAATTATCCATAAGGAAGAAGCTAGATAGATCTATCTATTATATATAAATATTTAAATACATCAATAAATATGTATATATATATATATACTATATAATATATATATATTATATATATGAATATATATATATAGTGTGTGTTATATATATATATATAATGTTACAACCCACACAACATAGTGTGTGTTATCAATCTACACACACAATCATAATATCAATCTTTATCAATCTTAATTGTATATAGCACCTTTCATAGTGGAACACCATCACAAAGCACTTTAAATTATATATATTTGTACACAAAATGTATTTTAGGATGTTTTTGACTGCTCAACCAAGCCCTATTATCATCCCCTATGCACTTAGGTCACACCTTTCCATTTTTTATGGAATAAAAAATATGGAAAACATTTATTCAGTTGTCATGAAACTTGGTATTAACACTATTAAGCATTTGGTTATTGAGAATATCAGAGTCTGGATATGTATGGTGTGTCTTCTTTCCAAACATCCATACATTTTTACGTCACATTTATATTTTATGCATATTACTGAAAATGCGATTGATCATTTGTATTCTATACTAATGAGTACCTAATTTTGAATTTACCTAATTTGTAACCTGTACCTAATTTTGAATTTACCTAATTTGTACATTGTAACCTGACTGGATTGCTGTAAATCTTTGGGGTCAGAAAAGGATACTGTGTAGAACAAATGTATTATGTTGACCAGCATGCAAGACAGATTTTTTTTATCACTATTGACACAGCAGGGTTTATAGATCTTGCTGTAGTAAATGAACCATATTAAACAGCTGTGACCCTCTGCACCTTTGTATGATTAAAGTACAAACACTTGTGTCTAAAGGTCATGCTTTATGGCTAGTTGTTAAACAGGAGAAGCACTGAAGCATTAAACAAGAAATCTTGTACTGTGAATACAAGTTATAGGCAAGTATAAAAGGTAAGGCTGCTGCTAGATATTATACACAAACTAAAGACATCCTTAAAAAATGACAAAGAATAGTTTGCCACGATAAGAAATACATTTCCAAGTGTGGAAATCTGGAAACGGAAGTGTCAACTGGGATCTTGAAAGTGCAGTAGATTTTGATTAACGTGCTTATCTATTTATGAGGTTAACAGTAAGTTTGGTGGCAGGATTGTACCAATTTTATTTAATTTACCCCTTTAATTAAAGGGGTATGAAGTATTTGTTTAATTAGTTGTACAGACTACCCTGTGCTATTGCTCTTGTTTTAACGGAAGGGTAAGTGTAATTGTTGTTACCGTACACAGTTATGGATGTCTCCATGTCATAATATTAGTCTGGAGAATATTACATAGTAAAGTAAATATTATGTCTACTTCCGTATGTTAACAGTATCAGAGGCAGACATTTCACTAATTAACTGTTACAAAGACAGGAGCACTCAACATTTACTTCATCATAAACTCTTAGTCCCAGTAAGGACCATATATATTTTTCTTTTAGTTCTATAGTGCAGCACTGGTTCTGGTTATGTTTGGCATTAGATTGCATTTGTATTATATGTTTTGGGCATCTGTTTATGTGAATCAGAAAAATGTGCTAAAATTATATGTCTTTCAAATCGTTTCTCCTGGCTCTCTGGTTTATTGAGTATGGGTAGAAAACAGATTTAGTCTCTAGGCAAAAGGCTTTTAAGTTCAGAAAACTGTTTAATGAACTTTCCCTTTCTTTAATAAAATGTACGCTCTCTAGGAATCCAGAACATCCACTAAAAAGAAGATATGTTACTCATTATCTGAGCTCCAACTCGACAGCCAATTGAATCCAGAGGGGAAAAAAGCCAGAGTGAATAAATCACATAGGAAAGCTGAATCACTCCAGTATTTTCCCTAATCAAGCCTGTATGATAAATGCAGATGGCTGCAGGTTCTGTCAGCCTTTCTAATGAAGAAATGTTTCCCTGCTGACAGCACAGCTTCCCTATTTTTACCTCTCACTGACAGTTTTTTAAACTCCTGTGGTCATCAGATATCGTTATTCAGGAGCTGGATACAGAACAGAATTGAACCCTATAGCAGCACACTTACTTGAACTTGGAATGCACAGAATGGCTACTGGGACAGGCATTTATTTGCAAAACCTACTTTTTTATTAAAACAAGTTTTTAGGCATGAACAAGTGTTTACATGGATTTATTGAATTTAATCTACAGTATTTGTAACACATGTTCAGCAAATCAAACGTAACTGTTAAATCCATGCTTTATATAATTCTTCCAAAGCCTGGAGCCAGATGCAGACCAATACTGTCAGAACGTAGTTTAGTTTGTTACTACAGACCATTCTATTTATGGCACATGGTATGAAGAGATGTCATTATTTTAGCTACACTTTCACTATGACAATTTGCTGAAAAATGACATCATCAATGATGACATATTTTGTGGTTATTTAAGGCTGAAACAATTACTAGTCTTTATTCTAGTAGGGAGTCATCTTTGTTTAAAAAGATTAAAACTTAGCAAGATTATTTGTAAAATAATTCACAAACTTTCATGGCTGTTTTTTTAGTTTTTGTTTTTTTAAATAACTTTTATATGATTTTATAGTGTATATATAATTACAATAAAAAAAAAAACATAGAATTGATTTAGTATTTATACTTTGGTATTTATGTAAAAATGTCACATACATTATTTAATTACAGTGGTTTAAAAACTTTTAGTAAAATAAATCGAAAGTTTTAAATTCTTACGCTGTCGATCTCTTTTTGAAAGCAGACCAGACTGACATTATGCAGGGGTTTGGTGATGCCAGTAGTTGTACAGAATAGAGCCACTTCTTTCCAAAACTGTGAATAGAAAATCATATCAGTGAAAGGAAACGCATTCAGCCTAAATAGGAGGGTTACAGTTACTGAGGAAAGGAGGTTGAAAGGAGACCAAAGACAGACATCAAACCAGGATCACAATCTGTTTTTAGTATTATTTTACATGTCACAGAAAAACCAGCACAGAAACAAACAGGCTCATCAATAATTGAGCTGGTGGATTAAGAGACTGACAGCATCAGAGGGGTCTGTCCTCTCAACCCAGCAGGAAGAAGCTATTTTTTCTTCTTTGTTTTTTAATGTCTGCGTGTTTTAAGGGATGGCAGCTGGAGAGTCCTCCTGTTACAATGACAGTTGCAAAAATGCAATTCCCTTTCATTGTCTTGTAATCATGTAACATGACATAGTACAGTTTGGATAAATATACTTATAACTTGAGGACATACCTAGTATACTTTGAGACATCAGTGTTTATCCATTCAGACTGCTATAGACTTAATGCACCCTGCAGCTATCAATTTAGTCAACTTTAACTTACTGTGCACATGTATTTTTATTTTTATTATATATATATATATATATATATATATATATATATATATATATATATATATATATATATATATATATATATATATATATTGTAAGGTACCAGGGAGGGGGTTAAAATCCTTCCCTGCTAAAAACCTTGTGAGAATGCACATTTGGGTGTTATGGGGTTTAATTGTAATTGTTTTAATGACTTAGTTAATCCTCGGCACCTGATCGTAATTATAAATTAGAGACAGGTGCAGGGTATTTAAAAGAGGCAGCCAGACTGATCGGGGCTGCTGAGTGAAGAGCCCGACTGCGTGTGTGTCCAGTCGTATTGAAGAGAGTGCTGAGAGAAGCCCGTTTTGGTGTTTGTCAGGTAAACGGCTTAGCCGTCCTGTGGTTTAGTGAGGAACCAGTCTATGTTTAGTCAGAGCTCCAAGAGGGAGCTAGGCATTTGTTTTGTTTTCATTTCTGTGTTTATTAAAAAGTGCGCGTCAGCGCCGTAAAAAATCAATTTTTGTGTCCTGGGTCTATCTTAAAGGGGCAACGAACTCCGTGAGTGCGAGGATCGTTTACTATATATATATATATATATATATATATATATATATATATATACACACACAGTGCCTTGCAAAAAGTATTCAGACCCCTGACCAATTATCTCATATTACCGAATTACAAGTGGTACACTGAAATTTCGTTCTGTTCGATATTTTATTTTAAAACACTTAAACTCAAAATCAATTATTGTAAGGTGACATTGGTTTTATGTTGGGAAATATTTTTAAGAAAAATAAAAAACTGAAATATCTTGCTTGCATAAGTATTCAACCCCCACACATTAATATTTGGTAGAGCCACCTTTCGCTGCAATAACAGCTTTAAGTCTTTTGGGGTAAGTATGTACCAGCTTTGCACACAGTGTTGGAGTGATTTTGGCCCATTCTTCTTGGCAGATTTGCTCCAGGTTGTTCAGGTTGGTTGGACTTTTTTTTTTTTTTTTTTTTTTTTTTTTTTTTTTTTTTTTGACGCTTGTGGACCGCAATTTTCAAATAGTGCCACAGATTCTCAATGGGATTGAGATCAGGACTGGGCCACTGTAGGACATTCACCTTTTTGTTCTTGAGCCACTCCAATGTTGCTTTGGCCTTGTGCTTGGGATCATTGTCCTGCTGAAAGGTGAATTTCCTCCCAAGCTTCAGTTTTTTAGCAGACTGAAGCAGATTCTCTTGCAGTATTTTCCTGTATTTTGCTCCATCCATTCTTCATTCAATTGTAACAAGATGCCCAGTCCCTGCTGATGAGAAGCATCCCCACAGCATGATGCTGCCACCACCATACTTCACTGCAGGGATGGTGTGTCTTGAGGCATGGGCAGTGTTAGGTTTGTGCCACACATAGCGCTTTGAGTTTTGGCCAAAAAGCTCTATCTTGGTCTCATCTGACAACAAAACCTTTTCCCACATTGCAGCTGGGTCACTCTCATGCTTTGTAGCAAACTCCAGACGTGCTTTCAGATGGTACTTTTTGAGTAACGGCTTCTTTCCTGCCACCCTCCCATACAGGCCAGTGTTATGCAGAGCTCTTGATATGGTTGACTGGTGCACCATTACTCCACTCCCAGCCACTGAACTCTGTAGCTCCTTCAAAGTGATTGTTAGCCTCTCTTTGGCTTCTCTCACAAGTCTCCTCCTTGTTTGAGCGTTGAGTTTTGAGGGATGGCCTTTTCTTGGCAGTGCCTGGGTGGTGTGATGCAGCTTCCACTTCCTGATTATTGATCCAACTGTGCTCACTGGGATAGCCAAACACTTGGATATTATGTTGTACCCTTTCCCTAATCTATGCATTTGTATTACTTTATCTCTATCTTCTGTAGAATGCTCTTTGGTCTTCATTTTCCTTCAGATTCACAGCCTTACCAATGATCCTTCAACAGTGGGGTTTTTATCCAGAAAATGTGACAGCAACTTTAATGGTTCACAGGTGGAGGCCATTGGTAAGGTAATTTATGTCCTCATTAGGGCTATTTCTTTCATTGGTACAAACTGGAAGCTTCCACAGCACATGGGTTGAATACTTATACAAGCAAGATATTTCAGTTTTTTATTTTTCTTAAAAATATTTCCCAACATAAAACCAATGTCCCCTTACAATAATTGATTCTGAGTTTCAGTGTTTAAAAATAAAATATCAAACAGAACGAAATTTCAATGTAATTCGGTAATATGAGAGAATTGATCAGGGGTCTGAATACTTTTGTAAGGCACTGTATATATATATATATATATATATATATATATATATATATATATATATATATATATATATATATATATATATATATATATATATATATATATATATATATATTATTTGGTACATATGTATAATATTTGACCTGAAGTACTCTTAAATACCCATTATCTACATACATATCCTTAAGTTACATTATTGTAATTACTTATAGCAATATTAATTAGTAAATATAAATTAATAGTTAAAACTAATAATAATAAATAATAATAATAATAATAATAATAATAATAATAATCTTTATTTTTATATAGCACCTTTCATAGTGGACCCCCATCACAAAGCGCTGTGAACTGTGCATTATATGCAGAGTCACTTACAATAGGATATAGGACACCTAAACATCATTAGTACAGAGATTGTTATTATCTGACTGAAACTGTGATTTGTTGCTTTAAAAAAAAAAAAAAAAAATTGCTTTGAGCCTAATGATTTTTGCTGTAGGGGGAAGACCTGGCTGGCAGGTTTTACAAGAAAACAAAATGGGTTTCATTACGATTTAGTGGGAAGTTATTAAAACATTAAATTAATCTGATGCTGCAGACCAGAAGAAAGTGATATTGTCAAGTCTCCCAAGATATATATTTATATTATCTGTCTGATCTGGGACTTGACTAAGTACAGCAGCTATTGTATCAAAATAGTTGTCACAGAGGTTCATCTCCCTGAGTGTTATATTAAGAATTCCAAAGGCATGACTGATTCATGATTTATGGGCTCAATTGATCTAAAAAACATCACAACTATTGTAAATTTTTGAAACTGAAAGCCTGTTGTTTCTAGAAGGTCACCATTGGAAATGTCAGTGCTTCCAAAGGATATTCAGTATTTTCTTTTTTTCTTTTTTTTTTTTGATCTTCTAATGAATAGGACCACTCAGCCCAATCAAATTCAGGTTCCCTAAGTAGTTTTTGGCCCTTTGTTAAAATGGGTAACTTGTCTTCCTTCTGAAGGTTTACATTAGTTCAATCATAGTCAAGCATGTCGGTTTTAACAATACACTACTTGTGAATGAAAGTGAAGAAATACTAGAAACAATGTATTAAAAATCTACATCTTAACACAAGTGAAGTTAATGTACTATAGAGAGATTGTGAAGTATACATTCTGGATTCCACTTTAACTGAATCAGGAATGCATATTGCTCCCCATTCTTGAAATGTACTGTATGAATTTTAATTTCTGAAAAACAAGTTAGTTGAATAAGGACTGGATTTTAAGTAACAAGGAGAATAACAAAGGATATGTTTACCACAAAGGAGCACAGTATGACAGTGGCAAATCCCTTTGACCCTGATTGGAAGACAAATGTCAAAAATCTAGAAAATGATATGTATGATGACATCAAAATTCAAGGAAAAAAAAAGTCCCACTCTGGATGCCAAAAGTCATTGTAAACATTGCCATTGTGCGGTATAAGCAGAAAACAACTGAAGTGTAGGTATGAGCACTTTAAAGCTGTTTCTTAGTTTAAAGACATTGAAGGAAAAACAATAGAAAAAAAATACAGAAAAAAACAGCAATCAGAAGCAATCAGAAGCAAACTCCAATTATTATTTGAGTTGAGGAAGATGAAAAAAAGACTTTTAACCTAAAGCAATTTAACAATCACACAGCAAGAGGGCAATTATTTTCCTTCAAAATCCTGATTACTGTCAGAAATACAGTGAAAATGTCAAGAATCATCCATAATTAATATAGCAGACAGCAATCTGACTATACTTTCCTCAGTTTCCTGACTATCTTCACCACAGACTGGCATTTGTTTAAGCCCTAATGAAATAATGAACACAATATTGTGAAGAACCTTTCTTGTACTGCTGAAGAGCATGATGGGATAACGGAACATCTTTTTGTAAGGATGTATCAACTATATCTTCCACTCAGTCAAAATGTATAGATAATAAGTTCTCTGAAACAGTAAACATGTGGAACACTGAAATTAGGAACGTACATTTTGACATTGCACTTTGTTGGATGTTCATTATCAGATTAAAGCATTTATTTAAAAATATATACAGTACTGTACACAGCTAAGCCTTACATCACTTTACTTCACCAGAAATGTTCTTGCCTGTTGCTGTTTATTCTGATAAGAGACAATTTAAATTACATAGAAACAGAAGCGTCTTACTAGAAGATGCATACATATTTCTTGATTATACATCTGGCTTTCACATGACAGCAGCAAAAATGTGTTATCCAAGGCAAGAGTAGAGATAGCAGTAAGAAGACCCAAACTAGATTGATTGGCATGCCATTGCTATTTGTTATACTTTAAAGCCACACTTTATGTCAGCTGTGTGATATCAGAAGAGCAATTGATTGATGGTTTTTTAAACATGATTACTGAATACACAACACTATCTGAACTGAACTAATAAAACCTTTTTTGTCTACTGAGGGATGGTCTTATGTGACCCAGACGTGCAGTTTATTTAAGATGAATTCGTGGATACATCACAGCATCTCTGCTCAGTGGAGCAGCGATGCAGGACTGTAAAACTGCTCTGTGTCAAAATAAAAACAGCCAGTTTAAGATCTGTCAACACATCCTGCTGTTGTCAAAGCAGACAAGTTCAATATTCAAGGACTATAGTATAACTGAGTGTGTGATGAATACTGAAGAAGGTTGTTGAATATCATTGTTGGTTTTTTGTATTTTTTTCCAGTAAAGTTATCACCAAATATACAAAATAATATGCTGATATTACCAAAGTACAATTACTTACAATTAACTTGTATAAACTTGTACTTAGGACATCTCGATTGTCATGAAAACTTTAGGATTTGTATAACTTGGCATACCATCAATTACAATTTTTAAGTGAGCACTACTGAGGTTTACCTAATATAAATGTAGCAGACTTAATACCCGATATAAATGTAGCAAACATATAAATGTTGCTAAGTAAACATATAAAACTGCTCCTATCAGTCTTGCAAATGCAATTGCTACATTTGAATTAAACATGCTAATTATATTTTGTCATATACTGTAATGTAATCCCTATAGTTTGTCAATCTCCATGCGGCAGGATAGCATCATGGCCAAGGCTGTTTACCGGCAGGAAGGAGACCCAGAGGCAGGAAGCTGCAGTATGAGCCCTGAACTCACCCAACTAAACAAAGCCTCTGGTTCCCTTTTTATAGCATGTGACTGGGGCTTGATCAATGATCAATTATTCAATCAGGACTTAACCCCCTCCCTGCAAACTTTAATTAAATATTTAAATTTTACTAAAAGTAAACAGAAACACGTTTCCGCCCTGTCATACTATAAAAGTCTAGTTACATTGGTGATGGCTGGCTTGTTAGTTAGTTTACAGCTAATTGTGCTTCACATGTTCAATACTAGTGATTCATTTTTGTTTTCTTTTTTAAAAGGACTTGTCTTCAAAGATCATATATACCGTTATCCAATCTTACTGTAGGACAAGCTCTCAATTAAGACCATTTCACTTAGGGATTCAACTGTAAACGTGTTTATAATTCTACTGTTAGCTGGATATACTTAAAAAAAAAAAAGTTACAGCAAATTATATTTTCATTTAGTTAATGAAATGGTATGGTACTAAAACAACTAAATTAAAAAGCACACACACACAAACAATACAATATCAATTCAAAGCAGCCTAATAAATGTAATACATTTGGTAACATTGCCTAATAACAATAACTAAGACTCACATCAGTAAGATAAGACATCCGTGTCATGTCCTACTATATCATGAAATTAAATATAGATTTAGCTAACAATTGTTTTGACTACAATAAAAATAAAAGTATTTCCTTATCTTAAATATCCCTACTAAGTGTTTGCAAGAAGAAAGATCTAGTTAAGAATGTCAGCTGATAAGGAAGAAAAAAAATGTGCAGATGCTTAAAAAAAAAAAAAGGTGATTGTGTTATCTTCATTTTAAAGTAATTTCATAGCTGTACAAGCATCACAGGAGAGTGGGAGAATTGAGCACCATGTTAACACATTTTATAAATATATAAACAGGCCCCAAACTACAGATGCCAAAGGACAATTTTCTTTCTATTGACCACCAAATTATGAAACTATAATAACCAATTGTTTGGGTAAACAACATACTGGATAATACTTTTCTGTTCACTTCTGTTTATTTGATGTGTTTATTTTTACAAATAAGGCTGTTCGACCTATGCAAATGTGTTAATCTATTAACTGATATTAGGCAGCTAGCAAGTGTGAATTTTATTATTATTATATATATATATATATATATATATATATATATATATATATATATATATATATATATAAAATCCAGGGCTGGCAATGGAACTTGAAACAAACAATGTGATTGGTCGAGAAAGGTTCCAGCTGTCCAGCTGTCTATATATTGGATGGATATGGACAGATGGAGCTTTGTCACATATTCTAAATCACTGTGCTGCCTCACAGAATTTAAAGTATGGGACAGTAGCCATCTTGCTTTTACAGCAGATGTACAGCTTGGATGAAGAACAATTAAATGAACTGGAAGATAGAAACAAAAAATAAAATAAAATGTAAAAAATCGCTGTCTTTATACTCAGTCACCCTGACACTTCTGCACATTATCCGACCCTCTCAGACAAATACCTTGAAAAATTACTGAAATCCGAGATGTCGCTGTGTTTATTTTATTCATCCTGTCTGTTCTGCTCAAACAGTGTGTCTGCGCTATCAGTGACAGGGCAAAAAAAAAAAGTCAGTGCCATCTCAACTCTGCCACCTGGTGTATCTTTTCAATGTTCCCAATATCAAAAACACAGATGTACGTTCTTTTGCATCAAATCATTTTTTTGCTGTTAACATGATTTATGCCTTTTTTCCCCTCATATCCACTGTTTGTATAATGACCTGGATTATAAATGCAATAAGGCCCTTCAGGGCATACGTATACGTTGTCTCACATCACCCCAAGGCATCCATATATTCAACGTATATCGACGCCCCATCAAGCCTTATTGTATACACATACCAACCCAATGAGGATTTAAAACAATTCATTCAGTCAGTAACACTTTTCCACCAGCCCTGGATTTCACATGGAATATATCAGAAACAGGGAATAGTATATCTTTCTTAGATATTTCCATCACTGTTTTGAATTGCACCATTAACATCCCTGTCTACTACAAACCAACTTATTCTCATTCTCATATCTGCAGAGGACTCCTCACACCCTAAGGATTGCCATGACTCGATTCCCTATTCACAACTGTTAAGCTGTATTTGCAGCAATGATTAAGATTTCTTTGCCAATAACTGAGGAAATGTGTGTATTTTTTTGGAAATTGTGGCTTTCTGGACAAGATCAACAATCGGGAAAGCTGAGGAAAAGCTAGGGTAAGCTGAGGGAAGTACAGTATATTTTTTGTGTGTAACAGGTATTATTGTGTGTTCATTGATGAAAAAAAACACAAAACAATATAATGGGTAATAAAAGCCATTATAGTCTCTCTGTCTCTCTCTCTTTCTCTCTCTCTCTCTCTCTCTCTCTCTCTCTCTATATATATATATATATATGTGTGTGTGTATATATGATTTACAACAGTTCTATTTACTTAATAAAGTATCTATTTACTTAATAAAATAAATTGAAAGTACTTCACGTTAATCACATTTGCTGTGCTAACTGGTTTTACTGTGAAACAAGGTGTGGCACTGCGTCAGTGAGAGCTGTAAAGGGCACAGGGTTTCATTTATTGTGGACTACAATTTAATTTTCCTTTCTAGATTCATAGTGTGGAATAATCTTAACCCTGTTCTTTTTATAAACAAAAGAACAATCTTTATTTAAATTGCATATAAAAGTAGGTAAATATATAACCAATACCATTTTTAAATAAACTGTCATTGTTTTAAGATAACACATTACTAAGAACTATTTATCTGATGAAAAGGCTATCTCATTAACCACACAGTCTTCTACCAGGAAGTTCCTGAGACTTGGACTGTTTCTTTTATTTTTTTATTTGCCATTTGTAATGCAAATCTATTTTAAGATAGCAATACATCTGCTGCATCTTTTGTTGCGAGTCACATGCAACAGCCAGAACCAATTTGTGTTCATTCTATTATGGCCATAAAATTAATGAATCAATCTTTAAAAAAAACTATGACCTTTTATTCGAAGTCACTGCTGCCACAATAAACCTTGATGTTGCAGTGTTTTCATGCCTGTTATTGTTATAAAATCTGTGGAATACATTAGAGAAGCCGGAGAATCTAATTAAGTTCTGCCACCTGACTATTCATGCAAAACGTTACAATGCCTTGTCATGGGATACCTGTGCCTTCCAGAAAAATAGGAAATATTAATAACTTAATCAAAAATAGAGGCACTGTACTGTATTATTGCAAATACCAGCTTGCTTGAAGAGAGTAAAACATTTGTCTGCAAGTACAGCATCAAACTGGTAATTGGTGTTCTGCTGAGATTATTTGTTCTGTAGCAGAATTGATGTGATACTAAATGTATTTATTAATTGAGTCTTCAAGGCTTTTTTATATATAGTTTCATGATTTTATCACGCCAAAAGTAGGTGTCCAGCCCTGGGTTCAGGGTATCTAAATGATATACTGTATATGCTGCTGTGACCAGGTTAGTGGTGGGTAGTTCTACATTCTGGCAGTGGCAAGTCTGTGCTGCAGTCAGCATATTTTTTATGTGGTGGCCTGAAGGTTATTAACAAATGGCTAAACAAATAGGCAAGCTGCTGGAGAGCTGCCTACTCCTTCCACTGTAAAAAAGGAAGTGGCTGTGTGTGTAGCAATAATTGTGACTAATAATTATTCCTCAGGTGTGAGTTGAAGTGCCCAGTCTTGTGAGTATGTCGAGGATACTAGAGAAAAATCCTTGATTGTTTAATAGACTCCAGACAAATAAGAGACAATGTACAGTACCATCACTGGCTTCTTGGACACAAGCAGGCATCTGCTGGAAACAGTGAGACATGCCACTTGTGACATGCTGTCAACTGAGTTTTGTTTACAGGAGTTAGTGAAGGTTGCTGGATCAGGTCCTCCCTTTTAGTGGGAACTGTGCTCGACTACCTACAGGCAAATTTACTGTATTAGCTGGATTTTCCCACAGTGTTTTATTTAGCATTTTCCCCTTTCTTATGTTTACACACCAGTTTGTTTGTACATGCCCATAAGTTGTACCATCTCTGGTACAGTCACATGGTTTTGTCCTAGGTTCCTATTCCTGGTACCCTAGCGGCAGCAACTTTTACACAATTACACCGAGAAATAATTGTAAATATTGTAAATAATTCTTGGGCGCCTGTGTGGCATTGAAAAGGCAGTCCTTTAGTCTCTCCCATTCTGTCAGTGGATACCCACAACCCCCCTTTCACAGTGGGACACATTCAGGGATGTAGGTAGGCTGTAAGAATTTGCACGGTAAGCTGTTCAAGCACTGACTATCAAGCAATTTACCAGAAAATCTGAAAAACAGTTTAAAGTGGTTAAACATTCCATTTAAACAGCTGTTTACCATTAATGAAAAAATAGACATAATTTAGTATTTATAGCCATGCTTAGAGTCTACTTTTGCATTATTTCCAATTTTACATTGAATTCATACAATATTCACTTACATTGGTTTACAATGCATCTGGGCTATAAAAGATCCTGTTGCATTCAGCATGTGTTTAAGCATTTTGAAAACAAATTTCGTGTCTATCTGCTCCAGATAAGCAAGCAGCTAAGTACAAACCCTTTGAGTAGAAATACTGTATGGCACCCTGTAATAAATTAAATTATGAAAACGCACATTTGTTTCTGACAAAGATGATTTTATCATAAACCCTTTTTTTCTGATTTTTTTTTTTTTATGCAAGTTAGCAATCCCATGCACTACTTATAGATTTTCTTGCAAGAAAACATAATCACTTATTTATCATAAACCTTTTTATTTGTTGTACACTGACTGGCCCAACAAACTGAGAATGGAAGTCAATGTATACAGATGTATGTGGCCCTGTGGCAAGTTATGTGACCCACTAGATCATAAACTGTAGGAGACTTGTGTGACAAGAAACAGAAATGCAATTTCTGATATTGCATTTGGGAGAAAACATATCTTAAGAATTCCAGAGTTAACAGATCTTTTTGATATCGAACGGTTTCTGATTATTTAATGCAAACTCTCCCATCCCTTTATTTTATTACTCACAGTTATTGAGTACTACAATTTAATTAGTGCCTGTGACCATCAGAAAGGTCAACAAACACATTACAGTCAAGATGCCTCTTAGCTGCCCCTCTTTATTGATGTGCATGAAGATGAGAAGCTTTTGTGCTTAAGTGCTATTTTCATTCTCTCTCCGGCACAACAGTGGGAAGCAGTCATGAATTGACATTTGTATATGCTATATTATGCATTGTGGGTTTTTACAACATATTTTCAAGCCTATGATTCTCAGGAGAGTGCCAAAACAACATGTTTAATCCTAGCTTTAAAAAAAAAAACAATACTATTGCCCAGCTTGTTAAATCAACATGCCCTAATCATCAGTAGCATCAATTATTTTCAGGAAGGAAAAAACAACAAATACAATTTTGAAACAAACAAAAAAAAAAACTTATGTTGTTAATTTCAGGTAGCTTATAAGGTTGGATTCTTCCTTTCTGGCAAAATTGTTCAAATGACGATTTGGAGTAAAGAGCTTTGAGAATCTAGCCCTGTGTAAAAACTGGAGTAAAAACATAGAAAATCAGATGCAAGCTTTATTTTACAGTAAACGATTCATATTATACATTGTATTTGAAATTTCAGTATACCTTATATGAAAAAACTATTTTAAAGTATTTTTTTAGCAGCGGGTGAAGTGAAAAAAGGTGAACCAATGTAAAAATAACAGTCATTGAAAACTCACATAGACTACCAACTGAATACATTATACACAAATTGTATACATTTGAATTTCAACATTTCAACATTAATAACAATAGGCATGGAATAAATGTGCAATTCTACTCTCTAAAGACACAAACATTTCCCGACTGACAGTCAACTTTTTTTCTAATGATAAAATATAAAGTCCAGTGGTGCTTCAAACTGTGCCTTGATATTCAAATCTGATATATTGAATATTGTAAAAGGTTTTGCCCAAGCACTCTTAAATTAAAGGTGAACTCCGAAGTAAAAAGCCTACAAATTCCCAAAATATGCAAAAAATTTCAGATTCATTGTTTGCCTATATGACCTTTTGATTACAGAAAAATTCAGATCAATTTGTCTCCTTATTGTGCAAAGGTCTAGCGCGATATTTTAATCAGACCGTTTTGCATTACACCACCAAAAGTGAAGCTGTATCTGGTGAGTTTATACAGTGAGTGGACCCAGGACCGAGTTTGAGAAGCCCTGATCTAGACAGTGCTACACTTGTTTCAAATATTTTTTACTTTTTTGTGCCATGGTTAAGGAAGTATTTTCAGTGTTTTTAGTTTTGTTTTTGTTTTTTTAATTTTTTGCATGTTTTTAAGTCATGTTTAACTGCATCAAATTAATCACAGAAGCCTATTCTTTACTTTAAAGCTGTACATTGCTTAATTTACCTTGTTTTGTGACTTGTCCTTTCCAGCACTTGCAAAACAAGAACGACTGAAACTGAGTAAATTGCAGACGCAAGGCACAGAATAAAACTAAGAAAACTATTGCGAAGCCTATCGGTCTATAACCACATATCTCCCGTTGACATCACCTGGCTAATATCCTGTAATTTGCGTTGATGTGGCCCTCATAAATTAGACAGCTCAAATACATCAGTCAGATTAAATACAATATATACCCTATCTGCCATTTTCAGCATAACTGATTAAAAATTGTTTTTTTTTTTTTGTTTTTTTTCATATTGCAACAATATTCTGGAGTCTCGAACGACAAGACAGCTGTTGAACTTTATGGATATTTCTCATTTGAAAAAATGAACACATCCAGTTTGGCCCGTTGTTGAAATACAAAAAGAGCAACAGACATACAGCCTGCATTTCGGCTCTTGCTGGTATACTCACCTGCTTTACCGCTTCTGTCTTTTAGCGTCACCATGGATACCACAGCTTCCTGAAGCCGCCTAACCCCTGAACCAAACATGTGACGTCTTTATCAACACGACATACGAAGACGGAAGCAATACGAGAACTAGAGATCTCTGTCTGATGCTGTTGTTTAGCCGGAGAATGAAGGTTTAGCATAACTGAGGTCTACTTTTATAATATCTTAACGTCGTTCTATATATAAAGCTGTGCAGCTATGGAGGTGAGTAGAATGATATAGTTATTGTAATCTTGATCTTGAAACTACCTCTGAAGCGAATGGGCCCTGGTGCATACGGTATATATTGTCTGATATGATTGATATTGAGATCTAGTATCTCATGATAATATTGTATTTGTAGTGATTGGTTGTTTCCTGTTATTATATTTGTCAGATGGATATCCAGTCGGGTACATTTCTATTTTCCTTTGGTCTCTAAGATACAGTAAATTGTCGCAACTCTAAGTTGTTATTCAGGAAATGCAATTGCATTGTTTTCACCTACAACTATTGAACGATTTTATCCCTTTGCAGCTGACTTTGAAACTTTATTAGCCTGTAAAGCCATATAGTATGTGATTTATTTAAAGTACACCAATACACCACACCTTGCACACCCCAAACACAAATACACGCACACACACATTTGCAGATCCATCACAGGTAGTACAGGACTGGAACTTATAGAACATCCTGTTTCTTCCTTAGCTGGAGTTATACTTTAAGTAATTCACATGTGCCCCGTTGGCAATTGTGTCCTCTTCTACACACTGAGACTGAGATCAGAGGGCAGTGTTCAATAAACCATAACACATCAGATCAGACTGTTATTACTGTGAAATTCTTGCTAATCATGGATAATAAAACCACCATCTGATTAAAAAATAAAATTTAGGTTTCCAATATATAATGGCTCTATTTTTTAGTTATCCTGTAATTTAGGAGCACAGTGAGAGTGACTGACTGATTAAATAAAGTTGGTATTGGGAGTACTGCAGCAGTAAGCAGCCTTTGGCAAATTTAACAAACCAATCATTCAACATCTAGAGGCAAGGCAAGGCATGACTCCGTGGACAGCATGCAGGCTGCAGAAGAAACAAAGTTATGTTTATGCCTCTGTGTAAACCATAAGTCCCAGAGAGAAAATATACTGTAACCTATATACTTAAACAAAGTCAAGCTTTGTTTTCTAAAAAGCTGGATACATTACTTTTTTTGATGATAGAAATAAAAAAAAATGACTTCAGTCTTGCAATATGTTTGGCATAAGTTGGGTCTGGCTTAAATGTGGTACTCTTGTCCGCTGCATTTATTTTAGGATTTGTTGGGTTTTTTTTTAGCCTCTCACCTGCATGAAAATTGCACTGTACTCATGGCTTTTTTATATGTAATAGTCTCCAATTAGTTTTTTGTTATTTTCTCCCCAATTTAGTAATGTCCAGTTATTTTGTTTAGCTCGGCTCACCTCTACCAGCCCTGCGCTGACTCGGAAGGGGCGAAGATGAACAAACGCTGTCCTCTGAAGCATGTGCTGTTAGCCGCCCTCTTTTTTTACACACTGCAGACTTGCCATTCAGCCACCCAGAGCTGCAGCATCGGAGGACAACGCAGCCCTGGGCAGCTTACAGGCAAGCTCGCAGGCGCCCGGCCAGAATACAGGGGTTGCTGGTTCGCGGTGAGCCGAGGACACCCTGGCAGGCCTAACGCCAACCACCCACCCCCCTCGGGCGGAGCTTGGCCAATTGAGCGCCCTGGGAACTCCCGTGCTCGGTCGCAAAGGAATAGCCTGGACTCGAACCGGTGACGTCCAGACTATAGGGCGCATCCTGCACTCTACGTGAGTGCTTTTACTGGATGTGCCACTCGGGAGCCCACTCATGTCTTTTTCTCACTCCATCTGTCAGCGCAAATAGAATCTCTTGCAGTCATAGGCCCAGTACTGTCTGGATCAGTTGAGAAGTGGATAGCCTAATCCATTTGAATGTCGCTGATCTGCAGTTGCAATAATTATTAAAATGTAAACACCTTTAATTGTTACCAACCTTAGTCGTTGTAGCTAACAGAATAATTCCAGAAAATGTCTCCACCATACACATAGGTCTCAAATGTGCAGTTTTGAAATAAACACATGTTGTAGCAAAGATGTATTTTCATTACACAACATGACACCTGGTACTACACTATTATGTTAAAGAAAATTCTCTTTGGAAGCCAGGTTTTTGACTGTCTTGTACTTACTGGGTCATTTCACTTGGAGTGTGAAATTGTCCCCATCCATTCACTGGCATCTTTCCTGTCAATAACCAATCAACTGCATCTCCTGTTAACTGGCATACTTTCAGTCAGTAGCATGCTCTGATCCAGGAGACACTGCTGAAGTGAAATGATCCAGGGAGTACAAGTGCAAACAGATAACCCAAGTACACAAGACCCTTCTGTAGTGTTTGAACTTAGCTGCCCCAGCCCTTAAATCTCAGAGGTACCCAATTTAATTTGTTCAAGGTTGTATAAACATGCTGAATGTATCGGGAACTTCACCTCAGACCTGCAGTATACTAGTCATGTGACTTTTTAGCAATCTGCAGTATTGTTTTTTTATATTTGGTACATTGCTGAACTCTATGATTCTCTCAATCCAGTTATTTTATAGGTGGTACAAATTAATCCTTTCACTGCCACAATGTTTTAACTTTTATGGATGTATCAAGCATATAGACCACATACCTTTAAATAACCTCTTGACATTTGGTACATTGCTGTGTCATATAATCTATAATTAAATTTTGCAACCACTACAATTTTATTCACATTTTACTTCATGTTTAAAAACCAAAGATCAGATACTATTCCTCTATATTCCTGGCACAGGGATGCTTATTACATATTTCTAGTTCAGTTTAGCTATAAATAAACCATACAAGTTTACTGTTGTTTGTATGAAAACTTAATTATAACAACGGTTAATACCCTACCTTCAAAAACTTACAAAATCACAATAAAGCTTATTTTATTTTGTTTTGAACAGGATAATAATCCAGACTCTGTGGCCTCCCCAGCAACTCCAGGGACAGGAAAATCAAAGGTAAATATGAAGTTTATACCAACCTGGCCTGCATAGTTTGTAGCTGGAATGAAGCACTATAGGCTACAGTCGATGATGGGTAGCGGGGATAATTTTCATGCAATGTGACTGCTTCCCTTGTGTGAAACCATAATTGGCATGCATGTACACCATATTCACGTCTGTTTTGTTGGAACTGAACAGTCAATGTTGTTTTTGAATATTTATGTTGTGCTTGTTTTTAGGTGTCATTCAGTGTTTGAAAAACATGCTTTATTTAATGTAATTTCTGACAATGTTCTGTTAAGAGTGAACCTTCCAAAATACACATTCCCTGTCAAGAGAGAGCAACAAGATTATTATTTTTTTTTTTTTTTGCAAATATGGACAATGCTGAATCCAACTCTTTTAGGCATTTCAATAATCTGAAATTGAAAATTAAGTCTTGATTTGCAAAGTTTGCTTTCTTTTTGTTCTTTAACATAGTTACGCTAGATACTACTGTATGTGAGATGAGTACAATTGATGGACAGTTGCTGACACAATGAGAAAGCTCTGTGCTCAGCTAAATCTTCCTTTTCATGCTAGACATGCAAGTGAGCATGTTGTGTTTAGACTCAGCTATTATCACATTACATTTCAGTCACATTCAAGAAAAGGCTTCCCTGTATTACCATATTAATAGTATAATACAGAAACCTAGTCTCACATTATTTTTTTTTTTTTCTCAAGACCAGAGAACACCAGTGCAGGTCAGCTTGTATTTTCAGCGGCCAAATGATCTGGAGCTTTTACAGAATACATGTTCTTATGACACTGGTTACAATAACATGACTAATCGCCAGCAAAGTAAGTGGGTCCCTGCTGCTGCTGCTGCTGCTGCAAAAACAACTATCAATGTCATGCAGCTTTTTACATAGCAGGTGATTTACAGCCTATCCAAGAAGCTACTTTATTTTATTGTTAACGTTCCAGTGGTAAGGTCTTATTGCATACAATATATCTGGTTTAACAGTGATATCTTAGATTGAAAAGCTTGAATAATCAGAGTAAGGTCACTTTATTATGCCCCCTCCCCCCCTCCCACCCGAACTCAGGATGCATATCCCCAGCAACAAGGTTGTAGTTCTTTGGGTGTATGCATGTCACACTTTAGTGTTTTAAATGTGATGAAATATGGTTAATACATTGTTTAGTACCAATTGTCAGGAGTATAAGGATATCACAACGTAAGGTTGATAAATTGTCACTTTCATGCCTATATGTACCAACACAAATGTCTTGAATTTGTTTTTGTTTTTAGCTTTTGCACTAGTTCATTCATATATTTGTGGTAAAGTGATATATGAACTGTACTAAAAAGTAACTTTTTTTTTTTTTTCCTTTTTGTTGATTAACCAAGTAGGACTACCACTAAAATATGGAAATATTTCACATATTATTACACTGTGGGAAGGTGCCAGATTAGTGGTCAGGATTATTTCCACAGTATTCATGTAGTCTCATATGTCATGATATGAAATGACTGGATACCTATTTGGAGGGATCCTGACACATCAGCAGAATCTTTAGTGGTAAACCTTTCTCTCTTTTGTTTTGACACAGTTGGATACTTTGTCTAAGGAGGACCTCATCAAGTTCACAAAAAAGCAGGTGGTGGTTTTGCAGAAGGTGAAATCAAGATGTGCAGGTAATGGTTAGCTGGTAATGATTGGCATAGAGGCACAGCACATTGTGCAAGTGTGTTAACCCAGGGTTGACATGTGATCTCCCCGTTCTTAAAACATGCATAATTAAGTAGAGTGATATTAAAGGAATTACAGTAAAAAAGGAAACAAAAGACAAATACCCTTGGCTTTTGACCTAATTCACCATTACCATAGAATAAAACAACTTGCAGTTCTTTTTTAGTTTACTTAGCTGCTTGTAGTTTCTCCAGTGTTTATGGTTGTGTAAATATAAATGTTAATGGTGACCTTCACAAGCTATGTTGCTTTCTTTCAATAATCAATCCATCCATCACTGTCCATATCTTGAAAATCAATAACTTCTAATTGGGTTATTTAGTTAATCAGTCTGTTAAAGTGATTGAGAGAGATTTTTGGTACCCAGTTTAATGAGCAGGTGCCTAATCATGCAAGAAAATCGAGTTATTTCCAATGCTGCATGGCAGTGACTAACAGCTTGAAACGTAGCCATACACTTTTGCCCATATTGTAAATCATGTACCGCAACTAGCATTCTAGAATTTGTGGACACTTGTTTGTTTTAGTCATTTATTATTTTGATATTATAAAATGGTTCTTGTAAGTTCCATCATTTGTATAAATGTTCATAAATCTAGAATGAAGGCGAAGAGGTTTATTTTAATATAAACAGTGACCGATCTACATAACGCTACAATGTGTATGGAAGTCTAGATAATTGCTTATCCAGTTGTGGTAATGATTTACCACACTGGGTATCAAAATATGTCAATATGCGTACATATATCGCTTTTTTGTTTTTACATGTACATAGTGTGGATTTTTTCATGATACTGATAACTCTAATTATGGCTATATGTTGTTAACAGACTGTGTTTTCCCTCCCTCTCTGAGCATTTGTGCTTTAAGAATTGGTAACCTGTTATGTCTTTAGATTTGGAACAGGAAGTTGAAAAACTTAAACAGAAGTCAAGTGGTGGATCAGATGAGGCTATAATTCAGGTATTTCCTATATGTCTTTTTTTTTACAGTTGTAAACATTACAATAACAAATGTATATACTTTGCACTTCTGTTGTTTTATGTGATGTTGGCCTACATAAATTGCTGAACGCCTGTCCGACCCTAAATTGAAAAAGACCAAATGGCAAAACTGCTATCCCATTTTAATGAGGCAGCTGATCAGAGATCTGTAGTATACAGTTCTGTCAGAAACCATCAGAATAATTTCAAGCTTTGCTTCAGATATTCTATTTTCATCTTAAGAGATCTGCAGCAGGTTTTAAGGCCTTTGTTGTGTGGGTGGTAAGGGGGTTAAGTCAAGTAACTACATTTCAAAATAGAATGCTAGGAGAAGCCGGCTAGTTAAAGCAACTTGCACAGCTCCGACTTTGAGAAAGCCCATACCATACCCGATATTCTGTCTTCAGCCTGCTTAAGTTTGTTGCTGTGTTAAATCAGGCAAAGGTATAATGGAGCATCGGGAAAGTGAAGACCTGTATTAAATGATTGTGTCCTTTTTGTAAACAGGAACTAACGGAAAGGATGGATGCAATACTTCTAGAAAAGGCTGAGACTCAACAGAGATTCGTATTACTTCAAAAAGAAAATGAAAAGGCAAAGCAAGAGGCAAAGGTAATACTGTACATTTATATTGTTGTTTCTCTTTTTTTATATACATTTTTGTGCACCTTTTTATGTTATGGTTTTGGCTAACAATCATAAATAATGAAGAAAAAAATGTTTGAGTTGGATCCTGTCACAGAACGTATTTTATAGCAAACAAAATTATAAGTTCTGTCAATTTCTATGTTTGTGGTGTATACTGTAAGTGTTAAGCACAAAAGCACTGGGTGATTTCTGTATTTTCATTTTTTAGGATGCATTGGATAAAGTTACAGAACTTCAGAACCAGTTTGACCTGTCTAATATTGAGCACCTAAAGAAAATTGAAGATGTAAAACATGAATTACAAACTGTTCATTCAAAACATAAAGAAGAAGCTGCAGATTTTCAAAAACTTTTGCAGGAGTCCAGCAAAAAAGAGCAAGAGCTTACTGCTCAATTCAGGCAGCAGCTTGGTCATCAAAATGAAGTAAAAGAGTTAGAAGAACAGTCCAAACTAGTCCGGCAGAAATATGAGGATCAGCTATGTAGCCTGCAGCAGCAGTTAATCTCTTCTGAAGAAGAAAGAAGGCGAGAGACAACAATGTTGAAAGAAAACCAAGAAGCAGCAATAGCAGAGTGCCAGAAGGAAATTGAAAGCCTTCATGGAGAGCTCTTGAAAATAAGGACAGCCCACCAAGATGAAGTAAAAGAGCTTGTGGATCAGCTTGAATCTGCAGCTTTGGAGCATGAGCAAGAGAGGTATAGACTGCTTCAAGTGAACAAAGAACTGGCAGAGCAGCTAGGTCAGAAAGAAAACAGCCTTCAGGGCGTGGAAGAGGAGGAAACTGGCATAGAGTGGGTTAAAAAACATTCTGAGCCTTTGGTTTCTGGGGAGCAAGGTGAAGATGAGGTCATCATCCTGAAACGCATGTTAAAGGATTTGCAATCCCAGCATAATATCCTACAGGATGAGCTGATGTACCTGAGTAACGTAAAGACGGGGTTGGAGTTGGAACTCCAACAAGCCAAGGAAGAGTTCCTTCGTGAGAAAGAAGAACTGGAGTTTAATATTAACGAGCTACGACTGTGCAATGAAGACAACAAAAGCATTGCCACAAAATGTAAATCCAATCTCCAAACCACTAACAATCACTGGGAGATGGCACTAAACCAACATGAGCAGGAATTACAAGTTCTGAAGCAACAACATCAGAAGGAGATCATGGCACTGGAACAAACTTTGCTTTCCACTGCTGAGAAGGAAAAAGGAAAAGCGCTTTTGGAAATCCATAATCTAAAGGAAGAGTGTGAGAAACTCTCTATAGAGAAGAATGAGGCAGTTGACAGTTATGAGAAAACAATGGAGATCTTAAGGAATGTGCAGTCTGAATTAAGGGATACAACAGGAAATTTTGTGAAACAATACAATGCAATGAAGGAAAGCAATTCTGCTGAAATCCACAAGCTGCAACAAAAACTAAGAGTTGCCATCAATGGGAAGGATAAACTCCTTGAGCGAATCAACAACCTGGAGTCAGAGTCAAAGTCCCAAGCCACCTTTGAAGAATTAAAATTATCTGAAAGTGACTGGGAGATCAAAAAACAGGAACTGTTGTCTATCCTGCACCATAAAGACACTGCTTTACAAGAGCTGGAGGAAAAATTGGCAGCTTTGAACTTAGAGAAGGATAATGTGCTGACAGCATTAAAGCTATCTGAAGTAGAGGTGGAAACGCTTAGAGACGCATGTTCTACAGAGCAATCACAGTGTGTTGAATTTCAGCAGAAAATGGAGAACCTTACTAAGGACAAAACTTGGATAAAGGCACTAGAGGAGGAACTGATCAACCTAAAGAAAGAAAGAGACCATTTGCAAGAAGAGCTTCAATTCGTCAGGTCGGATAGAGACAGTCTGTCCAAGTTTAAAGATGAAATTGGGGATCTGGAGAAGTCTTTGCAGACTGTGTCAGAAGAAAAAGAGAGACTAAGAAATGATTTTGAAGAGAAGCTGCAACAGTTAACTGCATTGCAGCATGGATTGGAAGACCTTACGAAGGACAAAGCACAGTTACAACAGAGACTTGATGAAGCAGAAATTCAACTGGGAACCAGTTTTGCAGATAAAGAGAATATTACCCACCAGCTAAAAATCATGGAGAGTAAACTAACAGTGACTTGTTTGGAAAAGGAACAGAAGTGTTCTGATCTGAAGGCACTAGAGGAAGAGCTCACTAACCTTAAGACTGAAAGGGACCATATGAAAGAAGAGCTTAATCTAGCCAGGTCTGTTAGTAATAATCTTTGCAAGCTTAAAGGTGAAACTGGGGATCTGGAGAAGTCTTTACAAGCTGTGTCGCAAGAGAAAGACAGGCTGAGAAAAGACCTTGAAGAGAAGCAACAACAGTTAACTGACTTTCAGCATAGATTGGAATACCTTACCAAGGACAACACACAGCTACAGCAGAGACTGGATGAAGCAGAAATCCAAATGGGAGCTAATTCTGCAGAAAAGGAGAGCACCAGCCACCAGCTAGAAATCCTGGAGAATAAAGTAGCAGCGTTGTGTTTGGAGAAGGAACAAAAGTGTTCTGATCTGAAAGTACTAGAGGAAGATCTGACTAACCTTAAGAAAGAAAGAGATGAAACTGGAAATCTGGAGAACTCTTTGCAGGCTGTGTCAGAAGAGAAAGAGAGGCTCAGGAAAGACCTTGAAGAGAAGCAACAACAGTTAGCTGAGGTAAGAGTTCACATTTTCAGCTATCTGCAACAAGAAGCAGGCATTGAAGTGTTTGCAAATAACAACCAAGAAGTTGAGGACATTTCTGTCCTGGTCCAGAAGCTGTGGGATAAGGTTATGGAAGGAAAACGCAGTGCGTTACTGCAAAGTGGTGAACGAATTGCACAGCTGCAAGGTGATATTGAAAGGCTAAGAGAGGAAGGCAGACTTCAGGAGGTTGAGCTTCGGTCATTTAATGACGACTTATCAAAAGAGAGGACCCTGCTGAAGGAAAACCTTGAAGAGGTTATCTCGGACAAAGAGGGATTACAGAGGGACCTGTTAGAGATGAAAAGCAGGAATGAGAAGATGAGGGTTGAAAATGAAGCTCTTTTGGCCCAAATTGAGGCTGTGTCTGAAAAGCTAAAGAAAATTGAAAAAGAAACAAATGATGAGATAGATCAAACTATTCAGCAAGTGGTGGGAGATGATGAAAGAGAAAAACTCCTACACTTGCTTGCAGAAAAAGAATCTGAGTTGTCCAATCTGCAGGGAGAGATTGCATCTTTACAGGTTTGTATATTTAATTTTCTAAATATCCAAATAATTTATTATCCATACAGATTTTTAAAGAAATTGATCAGGGCTCAATATACCGTACTGTACCGTTAATGGAGCTCTAACCAATGCTTTAAAATCTATTTGCTTTCCTCACCGATTCATTTTCTATTGTGATGAATATCTTTTGGTTAGTCACCCTTTTTTTTACATGAATTCACAATTTTCAAATATTACAGTTGCATTGCCATAGTTAAAATTCTGCATCCTGATACCTGCGCAGTAGGTCATAATGTGTGACTCCGACTAAGAGTAATTCTGACTAAGCAGCAGTTGCAACTTTTCAGCTCTAGCTCTGCATTTGAAAACTATGTCCATCCAGAATTAAAGTTATACTACTTGTTCTAATAGGAAGTTCATTAGAAAGCATTGGTTCCTCTAAAGGGCACTGTTCAGTAAGCAAAAAGGGTGTTGACTTAAACATTAGCACATCCCACAAGAAAATAAACTCAGTCACCATAGTAGATATACAGTGTCTGCTTGGTAGGATTTTATCACAGCAGGCCGCCAAATCAGTATAAAATTGATACAATACAGCAACAACATTTGACTGGTTACTAATTGAGCAGTCCTGTGGCACATGCCTAAGTTTTGTACACATTGACAATAGCTGTAAGCACACATCTCTGTACATGGCACAGCATTTAGTGTGGCATATATTGTTTTAGAATAGGGTGCTAAAATTTAAAACAATTGTTATTGCAGCTGGAGCCATCATTGGTCACAAGTGTATAACACCAACTGTGTAAATAGTAAGAGCATATTTTAAGTTATGAGTGTCTTTTTGTATTCCAACCATTTACAATTTTATGTTTGCAATGTAGGAGTCTAAACAGAATTCTTCTCCAGCTGAAGAGGTTGTACGAGAGCTAACTGACAAAATAGGTAATGTTTCACACAAAACTATTGGTTGCTTAGTAAAACTACTGTACTCGGATGACAGATTTTTGACTCAAGTGTTAAGATAAGCAAAGGATTTTGACATTTCTGTGCACAATGCATTGTTGTTACTGACATATTTGATACCTGCTAGTCCTATTTCAAACCCTTTGATGTCTTGGGATGACATGTACTTGCACTAAAGGCTACATTATTTATATATATATATATATATATATATATATATATATATATATATATATATATATATATATATATATATATAGACACACACACACACACACACACACACATTTCAAACAGGGTTACTTGATTGTGACTACATTGTTTTGTAAAAAAAAAAAAATTCTTAAATGTGTTTTTAACTGATCCAGGTAATCTGGAAAAGGAACATAAAGAAAAACATGAGAAGATGAACAAGATAAAAGCTGTGGCGGTGAAGGCCAAAAAGGAGCTGGATACAACTAGAAAAGAGGTGACAGAGCTTTCCACGGTGTTATATTCCTTTTAACACTTTCTTACCCTTGAAACGGGATTGTAAAACATGTAATTAAAAAAAAAAAAAAAAAGGATTTACCTGAAATCACTGAAACCTTGCTCCACCCTTGGTAGTTGGAACAAGTTAATACCATATTATTACATGGTTATGTATGATTTATAATCTAATGTGCCACTGAATAAGTATTTACCTTTTTATGGCATATTTTTTCTTTTATATATCTTATTTATATGTCAGTGACACACCTTGTTTAAAACTTTTTTTTTTTTTAAATAAATAAATAAAAAAAGGTTCAGGCCTTGAAGGAAGAACTGGAGTTGGTGAAAACTGAGAGGGAGCGTCTATCTGGCTCTGTAAAGGATGTAATTCAAGCAGCCGAAAGCTACAAGGTACTGGTTCCATACAGTGTGCGATACTGAGGGGGGGATTACGATAAACAGAGCTGTACAATTTTTTTTGGATAAGATTATTTCACTTTTTACACAATGTTCAGTGGTATGGCATTTGTATGGAGAGGATTCTCATTTATATCTCAATTGTACTGATTATCGTCTGTATGATGAAAATTATGTTACTTTTATTGAGTGAGACGGCTCTGTCACTTTCAAAATATTTTCGTTATGGCTGAGATGCAACTTGTGAATATGTGCATACTGTAACCTCAAGGAACCACTTTGTTAAAACAGGGCAGTTTGTTCAGTATGTCACAAGTGAAAGTCAAACAGTCACAACCTATTTTTCTTTATTTATTTCTAATTTCTAGAACCTCTTAGCCGAATATGACAAGCAGACTGAACAACTCGACCTGGAAAAGGAGCGAGGAGATAATTGTGATCGTCAGATTGGAGAGCTTACAAAGCATCTGCAGGCTACAGTCCTACAGGTAGAGTGTGCCTGTTCTCTTTGAAAAAGAAACCGCTTCTAGCATCCCCCCAAGGGAACCACAGACACAGGTGGAACTCGCAGCAAATGGACCGATGACAGTTCACTTCTCATTCTTATTGTATTTATTTTACTTGAAGATTTCAAAATAAAAATGTATTTGTGATCAAAGAAAAGGCATAAGTGCAGATACTTTAGGTAACATCCATTTTCACATATTCTCAAATGATTTATGTGTTTATTTTAAATCCCTAGGTTATATACCAGGTACATACTGTGTACACAAACTCCCTGCACAGCATGATTTGTTTATAAGTAGTCAGCCTTGTGAGCTCTTGCTACCCATAGCTGTGACCTTTTCAAGGATTTATTAATTACTAATTATTATTTACAATTTTTTATTTACACTTTTGCCCATGTGCATGCCTGGATCCTTCACAACAGTGTAGGGAAAGTGTTGTACTTGGTGACACTCTGTTTAGCGTATAATTATAAAAAAAGACTACAGTACTGTCTGTCCTTTAGTATTAACCTCTATTCATTATTACCCTTACTGGTAATGACTGTGCACAGTTTTCTGCCAACTGTCTGTTTTTCCTCCTCCACTCATCCCATTAATCACACACTTGTTTAGTCACTGCTTAAGACAGTGAGCCTCCCCATCGGCATACACTCTCAAATTAGCTCACTTCATTTAATTGAAGGAGATCAAAGAATTCAACCCTGTGACCTTATACAGACCTTATATACTGTTTTCAGCTAAAACTCAATACAGTAGAATCATTTTTTTTTGTATAATTATTTTTGTCATGTTATTGAGCCATGTTTTTAGAATTGGTTGTTTTTTTTGTCTGTTCCTGATCTCATGTTTTTCGTTTGATTCACAGAAAGACCAGTTGATCTCTGAAAAGGAAGATCTGTTGGCATACCTTGAAACCGTGCAGATGAATGTTAAGCAGCTGGAGGCTCAGATTTTAGAACTGCAGAAGGGAAAATCAGCAGTGGAAAAGGAACTAGAAGGAGAAAAACTTCTGAAGGAGCACAAGATAAAGGTAGCAATAATTCATAAGCAGCAACAGTTTGCAAACAGCAATGGAGAAGCACAGCTATTTTAGATATTTTCCCACGAAGAAATATTCTGGTTTTACCCATTTTATGTTAATTTTATAATACTTTATTTCTTTTTATTTAGTTTTTTGAAAATTGCCTCACAAGAAACAATTCCAGAAATACCACAGAATTCGAGAATGTTTAATTATGTAACAATGCAGATCTGGGTTCTAAAGCTTTTTTTACTGAATTATAATTCTTGCGGAGCTCTACAAAAAACAAAATGTTAATCTTTAGCAGATAGATTACACAAATACACTCATTTTTCAGTTTGAAGAAATGTATTATAAATCAGAACTGGCATTTGTTTAACTAGCAGGGAGACAGGTTACCATTTTTGTTTTGTTTTTCTGTAACAAATCTATTCACAGGACCACAGTATGTCTTTAAAAGAAATAGAAGATCTTCAAAGGCACCTTCAGAAGCAGAATCAGCAACTCCAGCAAGCTGTACAAGAACTGGAAATCTTGAGAAAGGTATCCAAGCTGTACAAGTAGTCAGATGGATATTAACCACTTAGGGCCACATTCACAAAGCGTTTACCCCCCAGTGCTTTGTTTGCACTATTATTTTGTTGGAAAAACAAAAGCCTGATATTACAGAACTAGTAAGAAGTAACTGTTGTATATTAAAATTAACCCCCTTTTTCTATAGCCCTTAGCCTTTATGTTTTGATACCTGTGTGTATATGTATGTATGTGTGTGTATATATATATGTATGTGTATATGTATATATATATATATATATATATATATATATATATATATATATATATATATATATATATATATATATTACGTCCCTTTTACACTATACCAGTAGTAGCTACTCTATTAACAGTATTGTCTTATGCAAAAATAACAATGCAATTCTAAACATACAATGCATTATATTACCTAGCGTATGTACTGTACACAGAACGTAAAGACAGCTCTGTAACATCTAATCAGAGATCTTCATACCTAAACCACTAATAATAAGAACAATAATTGAGGGCGGGGGGTGGTGTCTTTTTTTTATTATTATTAATTCTGTAACGGGCCTCCCATTGGTAGCACTTGAAGTCCATATCACTTATTTATCTAGTGGTGTTGAAACTCAAGTCCTTGTAGATTTGTGACACTGGAAACTGGACTACGAATTAACTGAAATCATGCATATCCATCCAATGAAAAACACGACTTTCAGTCATTACCAGACAAGGCCTTAATGTAATGTGTGACCTCAGGGTAAACCACCTCTCATATCATAACCAATTCACAGACCCTGGTAGATAAATATGTATTACAAAAGGACAGCGTTATTAAATTGTGATGATTGAACCACGTGTATACAAGATGTAGGCTGCCTTAAGTGAATCATCCAGGAAATATGTTTAATAGAAGATACAGAGTCTTGTTTGTTTGTTTTGTTTTTGCATGTTTGGTCAAGCCATTTTCAATTTGGTTTATACTTTAAAGCACTGTTTAAGCACATTAAATCACCAAACGCATGCATAACAAATCTTCAGGACTACTTCCCATCACTATCATTAGAGCTTAACGAGAGTTTATTTACAGGATGCTCAGCAAAGCTCATTGATGGATATGGAGATGGCTGATTATGAACGACTGGTGAAGGAATTAAACCAGAACATCTCTGACAAAGAAAGCAGGATTGAGGAGTATGAGGGGGAGATGAAAATACAAAAACAGAGACAGGAAACACTGCAGGAGGAAATATGTAAGTTACATGTTTCAGACTCCCTAGAATTGTAAGTGTCTTCTTGCCCAAGCCAGTGATTCCACAGGATGCTTATGGCAGGATATAGCAGCATCTTTTACTCAATCAGTTGTCAGTGTAGTTGGTCTCTGACTGCTTCAGTATAATGGGACACATTTACTAGACTTTTGTTCCAATATAATGCTTGCACAGTCAGTTAATATAATAATCCATATCCAATATATGTGTAATCCATAAGATATTATGTAATCAAGCCAAGTAAAACATAATTTAAGTGTGTATGAGGTTTTAATTACCATTCTTTTACTGACCTACAGTTGCTGAAAATATATTATGTCATGTTCAGTGACAAAGTATTCACTTATCCCTGCTGGTTTGTATTTTGTGAGGGTTGGACATTTATTGACTGTTTTAACTTGCTTAGACCAACTGCTCAATGATGACCTGTCTTGGCAGCCTCCATTGCAGAAAGATATATTTTGAGTAAAACACTGAACAAAAATCCCACTCCTTCTGCGCTGGTAAGAAATGGATAGCCTTTTGGGTGACGCTGCATGTTTGGAATGTCTTTCTTTTTAAGAGGAAGATTGTTTATTCAAGGAGGCTTAGATATTAAGTAAACAAGGCATCTGAAGGAAATGAATAGGTGATAAATGACTCAAACCTCAAGTCGCTCATCATTCTTAAAATATATAATTTTTTGGGGTTCTACTAATCTGCGAGACGGGTGGCTCATTTACATATTTCTATATTGAAAGAGAGGAAAATTGGTCAAAGAAGTTCCTGAGCGGGTGTGGCAAAGTGTCCCGCACCTGGGCTATTTATTTGTTTAGTATGTAATGTGTAGTGTGTTAAAGTTGGTGTATAGTCATTTGTACACGGGATATAAATGGGTCTGTGTAGCATGAGTGGGTTTAAAATGTATATTTGTATTTAGGCACAAGGATTGCACAGCACTTCACGTGTAGGTAAAATGTAATAATATGTGAGCACGGGGAATTGCACTTTATTAATTCACGTGCAGTTGTACTGAGACTCCAATTGAATGATTGGTTAGCAATCGAGTCTCGGTACAGCTGCTTAAAAGCAGCATGTTTTCACTCACTCGGGGTTGTGTGTTCAGGGCGGGAGAACGGGAGAAAGTGAGGAGATTACAGTAAGCTTTAAAACGATAATAAGCAATTGCTACGTCGTGCTGGAGGACCAGCACAGTACTTGTTTGTTAGTGTCTGTTCGTTTTGTTTGTCTATTTATTTTGGCTCAAGTGCCGTGTCCAGTGTTTTGTTACAACCTTTTTATTTGCTGTCTGTTTACCTATTAAATGCTGAGCGCAAGCAAGCGCTCAGCTTCACCAAAACTCCACGTCTCTGTCCTGTGTGTTATTGTTCCGGGTCTGACATCACCACTCAGCCAGCCTTGTGACAGTGGGGTAAAGTGGGCAAAAAATTTTCCAAACCCCAAGCATCACAAATCAGCAGGGGTGGTTGAATGTTTTTTTGAACCACTATAGTTGCAATTTCACTTAGTTAGAAAAGCAACACCAGCATCACAAATTAATGTTATAGGAAAATATAAGGCTATGATTTTGAATTTTAAATATGGCTTGTTTTATTCGGTTGCACATGTTTTATAAAAACAGTTTGGAAGGAACAGCTTGGAGATATTGGAGATAAAATTGTATTAATAGTAAGAAAATGTGGTGTGGTAACCCCTAAAATGACTTTATGAATTGAAGCAACACCATCTTCAGTTTGCTTCTCTTTTTTTTTTTTTTGTTGACGTGTTATTTAGGTTCCCTGAAGTCATGTCTGGATCAGACCGAGGATAAAAACACAAAGATAAAACAGCTGCTGGTTAAAACAAAGAAGGAGCTAGCCGATACAAAAAAGAGCGTGAGTAATCGCTGCACCAAATTGTGCGGAAACCAGTTCATACAGAGTGTGGTATTTTAAATCAGTAGTGACATTCAAAATGAATCTCATTCCAGAAGCGACTGTCCTTATTCTTTTCATAGGAAGCAGACCAGCTCGCTATTCAGTCATCATTAAAAGGGGAACTGGAGGCAAGCCAGCAGCAACTGGAAGACTACAAGGTACAATCATAAAGAGAAGCCTGCTGTATTTGAGATACTCACCCTAGTTATATAAGTATTCTTAATCCCTTTGACTTGATTTAATTAATCAAACACTGTTTACTTTATCAAATGCTTGGTCAGCTTTTGGTTGTTTTAAATTGGCTACAAATAAAGCATTAATTGTTATGTAATTTGATTTTACTTTTTCAAATCCATTTGTTTTCACTTAAGCTGGGTACAAACAGGTGAAAACACTTTGCTTCCTATCTCTTGAATCCAGAATTCAGTCCTTTTTAAAGATCTCCAGACTGTTTTAATGTCATGGTGACTTGTGGGTTTCAGATCCAGTGTGCCGATCTTACAGCAGAGAGACATAAGCTGCAGGAACAGCTGAGATCAGTGACCGATCAGCTCCAGCATGCAAAAAGTGCATTTCAACAGAAAATTGCAACACTGCAAGAGGAATGCACCGCTGCTAAGGTACACTGCTGCAGAACACCCCCTGTTCTTATTTTCTGAGTCATATACCGGTAGATACAATTCCATTTTGTATTCAAAATTTGTTTTTTTTTTTTTTTTTTTTTTTTTTTTTTTTGTTGTTTTTGCAAAGGAACATAACTGGATTAGGGCTTATAAATAACAAATATTGATTTTCCATTGTGTAGTGGGCTAACTGACAACAGCTAAATGATTTAAACAAAACGTAATTATAAAGTGGCATTTTGACTGATTTTCTTCCAGGGCCTAATGGGCGGTGATAAATTGTGTAGATTGCCCCAACAGAAGCAATAGCATTTGATGTGTTTCCTACTTTTGGTCCATTATAGTGAAGGCTGTATTTTCTTCACAGTTATCCTGGATTTAGCAGTTTCTGTGAAATTTACTCATTGCTGTGTAATATGTAGTTCTCAGTGAAAATCACATAAAAAATAACATATTCATCTATTGACCCACTTTGTAACATTGACATGCAATGAAATTAGGTCTGTAAAAGAAAATCTTATTATTAAATAGACCCCATTCTCAGTGAAAATCACATAAAAAATAACATATTCATCTATTGACCCACTTTGTAACATTGACATGCAATGAAATTAGGTCTGTAAAAGAAAATCTTATTATTAAATAGACCCCATTATGATTTTAGTGATGTTGTGATAGTTTTAAATTGTTTACTTTGTTTAATTAATATGAATGTACTTATGAAAAGTGAGGAGCAATAGCATACTGTGGTGATGTTTGTGCTGTGAACTAATATCTAGGAGCTAGGCTGAAAACATTTGTAACACTGAGTTAGGCAGGATTATATGCATGCATAACTGCATATAACTGTTTTTTGTTTTATTATTGCAGGCAGAACAGGTTTCAACTGCCTCAGAATTTGAAAGCTATAAAGTACGCGTACACAATGTTTTAAAGCAACAGAAGAACAAGTCTACATCTCAGAATGAAAAAGATGCAGCTACACAGGAGAGGTAAGACTAATTTATGCATTGCTGTTGCCATAGCGAGGGTCAGAAATTGTTATCTTTCATACAGTACATTCCTTTTTTAAAATATACAGTATTTACAAAGTCATAATTCCATGAATTTTCAAAAGGGTGCTTTAACAACCTTTTTTCATTGTACCGTTGCCTTCTGAAATATATATGTGGTTTGTTAATGTTGATATTTACTAATGTAAATGTTCTGTTGCTGGCATTTTTACATATACTGTATAGTGTGTGCTGTGTCTCAAGAGAATCTTTGTTTTCTCTGCCCTCTAGAGAATGCATGGAAAGAATGATGGACCAGCTGAAAGCCAGGCTCCAGGAGACCCAGCACAGCCTACAGGCGAACGTGAACGAGCTGCAGGCCTTGCAGTCTGAGCACGACACTCTCCTCGAGCGACACAATAAAATGCTGCAGGAAACCGTGGCCAAGGAGGCAGAACTCAGGGAGAAGTATGACTTTAAATTCAACAGCAACAGTTCTGCACAAATACTGGTAGTGCCTGCCCTGCTGCAGAACTAATAAAAACAGGGACACCAAGGAAATATTAGTGATGCTGATATGAGGATGGAATTATAAATGATCTTTTGCCCAACTAAATATGAGTAGGTGGACCCAAGCCATTGCAACACCTACAGCATCCTAGGTTTGAGCTTGAAGGTAGCTCTATCAAAATTATGATTATTTTGTGGGGACAGTTTTAATTAAAGCTCACAAGAAAACCTGGAATGGCTTCAATAGCGGGGCAATTGTTAACTTCTGCCATCTTTGCAGATCTGGTGAAACACAGGGGTTTCATAGTTATCGTCAAACACAACATCTAGACCTTTTTAACTAGGTGCCGATAGTCAGTTGGGATTGGCAACCTTTAACACTGAAGTCCAGTAAAAAATGAATTACACAGTATCTTGGTCTTTAAGGCATGCCAAATTGGCATTGATTTTGAGTGTACGTTGTAGAAATACTTTTTAGCTGTTCAGCAATTAAAAGCATAGTAAGATCCCCCTCCTCTTCTGGTTTAGACTCCGCTCAATACAGTTTGAGAACATGGTTCTGAAGTCAGAGCATGCCCAGACCCTGAGTCAGCTGACCGACCAGAATGAGGCTCTTCGGAACAGCTTCCGGGAACAAGTGCGCCACCTACAGGAGGATCACAGAAAGACTGTGGAGACACTGCAGCAGCAGGTCAGCAAGATGGAGGCCCAGCTCTTCCAGCTCCAGAAGGAGGCAAGCACAAGTAAGTGTCATTTAAACATAAAACAAAAAAGGTGCCGAAATTCCCTTTGTTAGCTTTTTGGGCAAAGACCTTAACTGCGTAGTTCTAAAACATGGTGACCTGACAACTGTACTTGAATGACACTTTGGAATAGCTTTAGAAAAGTGCCTTTTTAAAATGACAAATCCTTAATGTACAGCAGCTTGTGTTTAAAGCTAATTCACTGCAAGTTCTTTGGTTTGGGAGTTGTAATAGGAGTGTGGTAATCTGCTGCAAGAGATTGAGAGAGACAGAGGCATTATATATAAAACGTTGTACCAGCACGAGCAATGGTAAGGGGTTGTGCCGGCGGGAAACCACTTGCCTGTACCAACAGTGGTATAGCACATGGGCACGAGTATACACAGTGTCAAAAATAAATAGGCGAAACAAAGCACAGTCCGCTCAGCACTGCTTCCACTAAAAGGGGAGTCCCACTGTAGGACTCCTTTTCTGTGTATTATGTTGGGATTTGAAAATCCCTAAAACTGATCTCCTATTAAAAGTACAAAAATCAAGACCCCAATTCCCTGTACAGTGGTTGGGTAGTTGTCTTGATTACTCACAGGTAGATTAAAAAAAATGCCGTTTTGCAGTCCATTATTCTCTGGCTTTTCAGCAGCCCCCTTTTATAGTTAGACACTCTGAGACACGCCCACTGGCTCATCAGGGATCTACAGCTGACCAATCCCCAGCTGCCATTCTCTATAAACGCATGCATCCGGCAACACATCTTTCAAAGCCTCTTCCATTTTTTAGTTTGTTTCCTTTTTTTTTTATTTTTTAAAAATTAAGGAAAAAAAACAACCAAATACAAAAAATGTGTGATGGGCCTCAGCCCTACCACAGTGGCATATTAAACGACGGTGCCTTCATGTGGTTAAATTGTAGTATTGCATCCTGCAATAATATAGTTCCTCTTAGAGTAAGTAGCTTTAAATTCAATTTAATGTAATGTGTGCTGGCGTTTTTTTTACATTGTCCTTGGTTGTTTTATGATACTTGCAATCTGTCTGAGTAGTTCTAGGTTCAGTAACTTCAGTATTGACCTTACCTGGTTTTGAGCTTACTTTGGTAGTTTGCCTTGACACTTTACTTGTGATTAAGTCTGTTCAATGATTAAGGCAGCTCAAAGCCAGGTAAGGACAGATATAGAGAAAAAATAAGAAGACTCTGTATTGGAGCAACGTAACCCAAATCCACTTCGAGTGATTACTTGCATTCGTCATGAAAAGTAATAGAAAGTAACTGCTTTATCTTTGTTGTTTCATGTCATACTCCTGCGATCCTTGTATTCGTGAGAAATACAAATGTCTATCCTTCAATAGATGGAAAGGAATGCAAAACATTTTTTAAAAAGTATTTATGTAAAAACCATTGCATTTTTTTTTGTACTTTTAATTAGATTAGAGAATGTTATGATTTTGTTTATTACGTTAACTAATTTAAGTGACTGCATTTGATTGTCCCAGAATTGAATCATAACATTTTCTGATGAGCCAAGTATTATGTAATGTTTTATAGGCAAAAAAAAAAAAAAAAAAAAAAAGTCTAAAATCTATCTCTGTCGTATACATCAGAGCTGTTGTTTTTTTAAATCTCTGTGTTAAATGTGTATTATGCAGATTCTATGTGTGTTGTCTTTGCTTGTGATTTTAATCCAGGTCCTGTTCCAGTTCAGCAAACAAGGAAGATAGTGCAGGAGCGGAAGAACGCAGATCTTCTGCTGTGTGACTTGCAATCAATGGCTAGAGAGGAGGGAGAGGGAATGGAAACAACTGAAACTGAGTCAGTGTCCTCCTCTGGCACCCACATCCCTTCATTGGAACTACTTCTGAACTCTCCTGAACCAAAGATGGGTAAGTAGTAGTAGGGCTGCCATGCTTATTTTTTTTTTGTAATGTGTAAACTACCTGCAGTGAATGTTTAAAAAAAAAAAAAAAAAAAAAAACCTGTAGTAAACAAGTTAGGTTGAGTGAAAACTTGACCACTTTGGACATGTTTTTCTTTGGTGGTATACACAACATTCGTAAAAACATATGGATAAAAAAAGAGAGGGAAAAATACACCACCACATTTATTTCACATTTTAATTTTCAGAGCCTCTAGTGTGGCAAGCTGAGCCAACCAAAGAGGAGTTAGCACAGGAATTAAACACAGCAACCAAGAGTATTGAACACATGAATGGGCTGCTCCATGAAACAGAAGCCACCAACGCTATCCTAATGGAACAGATCACGGTAAGAGAACAAAACCGTGACTTCGGTGGCTTTATACAACTGCAAAGGCACATGTTATCCATTAGAAGATGCATCATGTTTAAATTTCATTTCAAAGGTGTTTGTTTTATTATTCATCTACTGAGTTTATTAGTCAACTTGTGCTGTATGATTTTGTGAACCCTGTTACGAAGTGTTTTTATAATGCACTGTAGCTTCTGAAGAGTGAGGTGAGAAGGCTGGAGAGGAACCAGGAGCGAGAGAAGTCTGTAGCTAATCTGGAGTACCTGAAGAATGTCCTGCTACAGTTTATATTCCTGAAGTCAGGCAGCGAGAGACAGGCCCTCTTGCCGGTAATCCATACCATGTTACAGCTCAGCCCAGAGGAGAGGAGTAAACTGTCTGCAATAGCACAAGGTAAGCAGTGACCTTCTGTGGGGGTTTTCATCTGCAGAATGGCATTAAGGGGGATCTAATAACAGAAACTGCTAATCTTGTATGGATTTAAAACCACCTAGACCAATCTGAACATTTTGGCCAATTTACATGTATATAGGTTGACTTTAGAAATGTTGATTCCTTTGCCACCATATCTTTAGGAAGGTTACATATACAGTAGTAACCAGCAGTTGTTCAAGCTGGTAAAATTGTTGATACATGTTTTCACCTTTTGCTTACACAAGGCCAGCATTATAGTCCCATTTGTGGATGATCATTGTTTTTTTGTTGTAAGCAAGACTTAATTTTGACTAGCTTTGGTATAAATAAGCCAATACACTAGAGTAATTGTCTCCCTATTATTATTATTATTATTATTATTATTATTATTTAGTCATTTACTAGATGGTTTTATCCAAAGCGAGTTAGAGATTTTGGGGTGAACTATGCATTGTAACTGCTGCTGCAGAGTTACGTACAATAGGACCTTGGTTTTACATTTCATCCAAAGGATGGAATACAGGGGTCTTGCACAGGGTCACATACAGTGAGTCAGTGACTGGGATTGAACCTGGAACCCCTTTCTTTAACCACTGGACCTCCAAGTCTCCAGCAACCCTCTTTAGACTGTGTACATAATCACTGAATACGTTATACGTGACTCTGCAGATACTAGTCTATTTGTCTGCTCGTAGAATATGAACCACTGATACATTAACAGTGTAAAAGATGAGATGTCCAAGTGGTGCAGTGGAAGAATATCCACAAACAAAAGACAATGGTCATCATCCTGCCACCATAATAAGTGAATTGAGTTCTCTTGGTTTAAGTCAAAGCTCACAAGTTCACTGTGAAAACTAGAACCCAAATAAAAAATAACCAGATTCGAAAAACATAATCCAACATTATGCATTGCTTTGTAAAGTGGTGTAAGATTCTTCCAAGCATAAACAGCTTTACATGGAAATATTGTCATTGCTGTAAAGAAAATCTTTTATTTAAGGTGAAGAAGAAGCAGCTGTGGCCTCCAGATCATCCGGCTGGACTTCATATCTTCACAGCTGGTCAGGAATAAGATGAGAAACTAAACAAGCTGGCACTCCCTATACATTCCAAGAGTACAATACAGAAGAGTGCAACTCCAATTGAATTGTGTTTTTTTACATTCAATTTTTTGTTTCTTTTGCTTTTTTGTCATTTTTTTTGACAAATTTGATTGGAATATTTCTTTTTTTTTGTCACTATTTTCTAAAATATGTCTATCTCAGTGTGTGATACTGTTTCTACACAACATATAATGAGCAACGTTTGAAGTCCCTGGAATGTGATTCTTAGTGAAGGTCATGCACTGCTGGTTCATGGTAGAATTACTCTGACTTTTACAATATATACTTTTTAAAAATGTATTACAAATTACATTGTTAAATAGTGTTGCCTGAGGTCTCTCTGCTTCTTTGTCAAGAATTTTGTCTTTTAAAAACTTATTTAAGTTTGCTTAAGTAACTTTTTTTGTTTGTTTGTTTTTAACAAATTGCTTCACAAGCTGCTAAAATCCTTGAAAAGAAAATTGTAGAAAAGTTTTATAAATGTATCCTTATGTATATTTAAAAAGAAAAAAAATCCAATGATTTCCTTTAGAAGTTCTTTGCTAAAGGGCTGCATTGCTGCTTATCCTTTTCAAGATCATAAAGAAGGCTTTAAATTATAAATATGTACATGAAGTTCTTGCATAGGCAACTATAACGGTTAATGCTTACAAACAAAACAAGCTCACATATAAAGTAGACTGCAAACAGGTGAATGATTGTTTTATTAATATTTATGGATTGCTGATTAATCACTATTGGGAGTTGTCCTATATATAAGGTTTCTAAAAAAGATTAGCTTTAATAAGTAACTCATGAGGGTGTTCATTACTTGATTTCTGTTATTTTTTGACGGTCCTTTGAATATTATTTCTTTGAAATTACACCATAGACAGTTTCTGGACAATGTAACTCAAACTGTACACAGCATAGCTATCCATTTAAGGGTTATGTGCTTGTGAAGCTGTTTTTGTGTTTGTACTTTTGCAACATTCCTGTGTAAACCACAGCACAGCTAGGCTGAGGGTCCAGAAACTGCCAAATAAGTGGAATGTGCAATCTTTTACAATTCTCAGTTGTTAACGCTTACTGAAACTGTTAATAAATAAACTAAGTGCAAGCTACAGTACCTGTCCAGATTGTGTATGTATAAATCGTTGTGGTGGAATACATGTCAATAAATCATTAAGTGTAGTGATGCAAAACACTAGGAAATAAATTACCATTCATCTGTGGTTTGGTGGTTTGGTATGATGTGCTTATGTTTGAACACTTTTTTAACTCACACAGGCAAGCTGTATCCAATAAAGCGGCAAGAGCTGAAGCTACCTTTTAGTATATTGCTGTTGTAAAAGGCAAAAAAAGCCATATACTGTAGTGTGCAGTGTAGATTAAAATAAGAGATGCTACATCTCGGTGTGACTCGTCTAGGCTGGCCTGGATAGATTCCAATCTCATGAGTTACAGAAGAACACCTGTTGGGAGTATTTGTTTCTATTGCTTAAATCTAAAGAGATTTTAAGTGAATGTAGCCACGCATATCCATTCTCTATATATAGCTATGGCCAAAAGTTTTGCATCAATTATTTAACGTTGTGTAATCAAACAAACTGCAAAATGATATCGCAAAAGTTTGCTGTAAGCCATAATAGTATGCCGTGAGTTGCACAGCTCTTTTGAATGCACACCTTTTCTTCACTGGTTGATATGTTATCAACTATGAATGGAAGAAACACTTCCACAGAATGCTGTCCACTTGAACAGTGCTCGGCTATCTGGCAGGTGACATTTAGTTATAGTATAAAACGTGGGCCCTTGACCAGTTTAGTCCCCAGACTGATTCCACAATTCCAACATGTTATTTAAAGAGTAAGTAATTTCGAATTAATGTGTTACGTTGCTTTGACTTGTTTGACTTGAGCTACTCTTAATTGTAGTTGCCTTCTTTAGACATCTGCAATGTAGGCTGGATCAGCCAGTGTGTATATTCGTAAGTGCCAGCACCACCACAACACTGTATCGTCAACAAAACAAAATCTAAATCTAAACTGGACGATCACTGTATGGCACTGACTGTTACATATATCTATGGCAGAGAACTAGAAGAGAAGAGCAGCTCCTGAAATTTGAAGCTTGTACTTTTACTCTAAGAAAACTCCAGGTCACAGATTAGACAAGTACATGCATAGGTGTGAGATAAGGATGTTACACAAACTAAGGAGACAGTTGTCTTTAAGTACCCTCTGTGTATTTTGACATAATCGGTCATTCTGTTGTACGTGGAAGCATTTGTTTTTTTGAAACATTACCATGTCCTGGTATTGTTGGATAATGGTATTTGAAACCCGAGTGACAGTGAATGGCAGAGATTACACTTGTCAAGTGCTGGAAATACAACCTCCCTTTAACTTGTTACAATCAGCTTTGTAGGCTTCAAGACAATTCCTTCTAAAATCATCATCAAGAATTCCTACTAATACTACACTTAGTCTATTGAAAAGCAAAAAGCAAACCACCCAGTGTCTTTCTATTTGACCCTGCACAATAGGTATGTGGGAACCAATGTATTGCAACATGCAGCTTTAGAAAGGCTCTTCGGTCCTCTGTGTGTGTGCATGGACTGGCTTACATGAAAATAAGGCTTGGAGCTGAAGCCAAGAATCCATAAAAGGCAAATCTGCTATAATAAATTCATAGAAAGGTAAATTAGTCAGTGTGGGTGGGCGATCTATAATGGTTAATTCTGTGGAAATTAAAATGTGTGGACCCTTAATCATTAATGCAATTAACGGCTCTCTAGAAAAGGTATAGACCATCAGTCCTGTCGGGATTGTCGGTCTCCTAGTTGCATTAGCTAACATACTATGTGAACAGAGTAAATACTGCAATTAGATATACATGCCTAGGAATCACATATATTTCCATATAAGGAAAACAATTCCTTCCTTTCACCGTACAAAAGCTAGACCTACAGTCAACTAAATAATGACTAAGCAGTCCAGCCTGAACTAATGCTTTGATTACGTTTTAAGTTTATATAAATACTTTAGCATATTATGATATTTGGTCTATATATTATGTTATCTGTTGTAAAATATGAATTGGCCCCTCAGTGACTCATAATAGAAATAACATATGCAATTTGTATTCCATTTAAAACAACAGCAGATAGAGAGCAGGTTTCAACTTTTCCATTTGGTGTTTAGCAAATAGAAACATGTTTTTTTCTCTTGTCCTTTTCAACTTGGGAAGCAGACTTGAAGTCATTTAAATGCCCTGGATATTTTATAGCCCATAACAGTTTCCCCTGGTAAATTAGCAGGTTTTACTTCTCTGTACCAAACCTTGCTTAGATTAAAATGTCATTTGATTTTTTTTTTTTTCACATTCCCCTTGCAATCCCATATACTCTACATTTATATAGAAAGAGAGTAGGTGGGGCTGACAGAGTTAAAAGGTCACATTGTCACATGATCTGGATGGCATGGGGAAGGCAGTTCATTCAGAGCAGTTAGGATTCTCCAGACAAGCTCAAAGGCAGGTATGGCGGATTTAGAGAAAAAATATAATAACTCGGTATTGGAATGATTGTAAACACCTCAATTTAGTAAGCGAAATGTAAACAAAGCAATACTATTCAATTTGTCTGCTTTGCGATACCAGTAGTTTGATTTTTACCCAGGAATACCAAAGTGGGAGGACCTTTAGAACAGACAACTGATGGTATCATAGCGTAAACAGTATTATTGACATAACCCCCTTTCTATTATATTAGAGGGGGTGTATTTTAATGATCTAAATATCATCCCCAGGATGATATTATATTCACTTATTAACATAAAAAAATAAATAAATAAATACAATAAAAACAATATATTGAATGAGAAAAATCAAGTTTATAAATGTTAGGGCTAATATGCCACTGTTGATCATTAAAACAGATTAGGGTGATTTAAAAATTGTAGGTTTAGCAAGTAGTAAATATGAGTAGTAACAAAGTTTAGGCATAGGAGTTTAAATAAATGTGATTCTATATGCTTCTTATACATTTAAAATGCTCATGAAACCTGAATATGATAAATGTATTTTGATTCTGATAATTATTGTATAATTATATAATACAACTTATTCATTGATAGAGAAATAAACCAACACACACACACACACAAAATGTATTAAGCTATAGTTTACACAACATTGTAGACTATTGCCTAAGGGATCATTAAATATTTCGTGAAAATTCACAAATGGCCCCTGACTTTATAGCGTACGAGTTACACTAGAAAGCAATATTAAACATGTAACTGTGTGGGCTCTGAGGTAATGTTTTCAAATGACCGATAGCTGCGAATATGGTTTCCAGTGGTTACGTAGGCGTACTGTGTTGCTTGTGTTTGCTGTAAATTGGTGGAAGTTTGTTAACGACCCCTTACTTGTGCCTGTGTGGACAGGGAGGCTCCCGGCCTGACAGAGGCTGAGACTGAGAGTGCTACAGAGGAGATTGAAATTGAGCAGCAAGTTTCGCCATTACTGGGTCTTTCTGAGATTATACTCTTCCCGAAAACATCTGGAGCGCACAGCAAATCCACAAAAAAAGTTCCGCAAAACTGAGTCTAAAAGGTGATGCTGGGGGTTGCAGGAATGACCGGCAGGTAAGAAAAACAAAAAAAGATTAGACATAACTTTCGCTATGTTGTTTCCAGTCATTCAAAAGAGTTTCCAAATGGGGGAAAAAAATAGAAATGCTTCATTCAGGGCGCCACTTAAATGAGAGTGTTTTAAACAATGAAAAGTGTATATTGGTTTTAGAATGTAATTTATACTGCTGGTTTTATAAATAGAAGCACTTTACATGTAGTGTTCTTATTTTTATTTTTTATGTATCTTTTTTTTTTCTTATACGATTTCTGTAGCCTGAGGTTAAGATTATGCCCGCAATTTCAGTAAACATTGGCCGCCGCACCCCTTAATAAACTACGTGTTGTGTAAACTTTGTTTTTAACGTTTGGCAATATATTTTTTATCAGGAGAATCCAGGCCTAGTAAATCAAATGAATAAAGTTAACAAGCTTCGCCAGAAAGAACGCCTTAAGCCACAGTCATTGGAAAGTGTATGATATTGAAATAAAGGAAATAACAGTAAAATTGGAGACCAGAAAGAGAAGCCGTGGATGGCACTGATACATTAAATGCAACCGTATTACAGACGCTTTATATTGTGTAACTTTTAAAAGACCAAGTGCTAGTCCTGGAAAGCGTCTAAATAAGGAGAAAGCTTGTGAGTCATGACATATAAAAGGATGGTGTGTGCTAATAGTGTATACTGTTACTGCCAAAGAAAAAAAATATTGAAATTACATTTTTGTGTACTTAAGCCTTATATATGTTGATATGTAGTGGGACTTATTTGCCTTTTGAAACTTTAAAAAAAAAAAAATGTATTTCATGAAAGTGGCAAATGTAATCTATGTTACCTAATGCCTTAGTTGAATACTGTATGAGTAAGAAGTTTTCATAAATCTTTTAACAAACCCACATCAAGGCTTAATCCTTAAGTGCATAATAAACATGCTACTCTAAAGTAAATACCCGATTTATATAAGTGGAATCATGCATGAACTAGACTTGCCAACCATATATGGGTTGTAGGATCACTAAAGCCCCATTCACAATGGCACTTCTACCCAGGTCACAATCCCATATAGTGTGAAACCACGTGCCTGGGTCGTACCCAGAGACCCACCTCAGGATGCGGGTTGACACGCTTTTTGTTTATTCTCATTTGCCATATTTTTGTTGCTTGAGGCACACCATGAGCCAGATTGCAGCAGGGCTGACGGTTCAATCAAGAGAAGCTTGGATGTAAGCGTCCCTAACAAGCTGCTTTCAGGGCATTAATTCACGCATTGTTTGCTTGCTCACTCAGGTCAACACTGTTTTATGAAAAGGAGTGTTAAATCACATAGCCACCCGCATGACACCAGGTCCTGACCCGGGTAGGTTCTGACTCGGGTGAAGCATGCCAGTGTGAAAGGGTCTTAAGTTGTACAACCATATTTTCATATTGGTTAAATGCTTCTAACTTGTTTCTCATTCCAAGAAATACCACAAGGAAGTTATAGAGTAGTGTCAAGTTGCCAAAGAGGAAATGCCAGATACACTTTAAAGCGTGCAGTTCAGCATCCTGTGCTCATCTGAACCTTGACAATCAGTGCAGTACTAGGCCTACATCTGGAGAAGCTTACATTCCAGAGCTGCCGTTCACTTTTTTCACACATAGATGCTTAAACACTCACTCCGTTTACAAGTAGCACTGTGAAGAAACAAATGACAGCTGCAGATCAAGCATGTCCAGTGTCAACTAGTGTAAATAGTTTATAATTCATGTCAAAGCTGCAGCCGAGTTTAGATTTCACACTCACTGAAGTTGTTTGTAAATATTGTAGGGATCTTTTTATTATAATTACTGGGCATTTATTGTTGCTGCTGTTAGGCCTAAATGTTATTACTGATATTTCTTATTTCGTTGGCCCTGTAAAGTGCAATATGTACAAAGTAAGGATGAGTGATATCCATCTCCAAAGTATGTTTAAGGGGGGTATGAAATAGGCCAAACGGCAGCCGGAACACCTTGTTTGAGTACTCTGAAGTTCCTTTGTTGTGGGGAAATTGCGTTAAACAAAACAAGCTGGGTGTGGATGTGCATGAACCGATTGCAAGGTTTTGCCAATCTTGTGTTGCCAAAAAACTCCAGACTATGAGTAAAAATATGACTACTATGCATTGGCTAGCAGCTAGAGATCTGTGCATGACCCTGCAACGGTGTGGAGGCTGACCCGGGGGTTGGGCAGTCACTCTAGATCTGAAGAAAATCTGATAACAAATTAGCAATAGCTGCAATCTTTGGAAGTTGTAACATGCCAGATGCAAAGTAAGGTACAATTCACATCTCATTAAATTAATTCTCAAGTTACCACACCTTAAAAAACAAACAAAGTACAGTTGAATCCAACATGGCTAAAACTAGTCAACTGTTTGTATTTCTTTGATTAGGAAAATGTATGCTGTACAATTGTAGTGTACTTTGTTGCTGCTATGAAACAATTGTAGGTGGACATGGGCATTAATCTTTTAGCAGTTTGCACACCTGCTGAAGTGGCATGACTCATACTTTGATAAGGTGTAACAAGGTAAAAAGTAACAACATACTGTTACCTCCTGCCTGTCCGTCTTGGTCGGCTTACCCCGGGCAGGTTACTGGTGAGTCTCGCAGATTGTCGGAGGGCGGCTGGAGACTAAAGGATGGCTTTATTCAGCAACAGGAAATAATGCACTCTCAGCCAGTTTAAATGAAACTAATATTGCGGTTTATTAACAGAATGAAACAAAAATAATACAGAGGTCTGCAGCACTGCAGGGCCTGTCCCTGTGACTAGGGTTCTCTCTGTAGTACACTCAAACTGTAGTACAGTCCATTACCTCTCCTTACTACAACTGGGGAATCGGAGTGCATGAACACTCATGCTCCGGGTTTTTGTAACCAAAAAAATGTAACAATTTCAGAGATGGAGGAGGAGGGAGTGCTTGGAGTTCTTGACACATAAACACAACCAATACATAAATCGACAATACAAACACAGGAGAATATTTACATACACTAGACCACACTAGTATAACAATATTAACTGTAGTACACATGAGCGTTTGATTAAAATTGATTTATACACTAATGGTACTAAAGGTAATTCAATTTGTTTGACTGAAGAACAGAACAATATACAATGCCTTCACCGCTTCATGGAAGTGGTTTTGGTTTCATTCTTTTAAACTGACATCCAACTAAAAACAGTAAACCTTGTTAAAATCTTTCTAGTCTGTGGAATAGTAAACAGTTAAATAAGCAAGGGGTTTCTTGATTGGGCAGCATTGCTGGGAGGAGGAACCAAGGCTCTGCGCAACTTCAAAATCAGCTGTTGTGGAAGTGGCTTTAACTTTAGTTTCCTCGCTTTCTCAATACAACGTCCTTGTCAATGGAGATGTTCAGGGTAGATGTTAAATACTGTCCAAATAACCTTTTTGGGAAGGGAAAATTACTTTCTTTTGTGGGTTAAAGCGGTACTAACACATTATTTTAAAAAGACAGCATGGAAAAACTAGACAGGGTTGGGGTTAGGGTTAGGGGGGATATTACATAGTGGAGAGAAAACAATACTTTGGCTTCTTAACTTCTAACGAGGGAGAAAGATGCTAATGGGAATAAAAAAATAGGTAAACTCGGAGTGGGGATTGTAAGCTACTGAACTTCAGAGCTAAGAATTAATATACTTGGAGAAACATAATAGTTTCAATTATTGATGAAACCATTTGTCCAGTGGCAATTTCACTGTTTAGCACAACTTTAAACATTTGTTGACATTTCAAAAGTAGGCTGGGTATCTCTGTCATTTGCTTTGTATAGTGGAAGATTTTAAGAAGGGTGTACAACTACCATGTGATAAGACTGCTGGTCAGTACTTGCCTTAAAAGATGAAGGTATCAGTGCTATTGTATGTCAACGGCTGTTTTGAGGGCGAGGTGTGGAGATTTGAGATTTGGCATTAAAGACCTGTTTTCAGATCCTGAACATTAATTCCCTCAGCTACAGTATATATGTAGTCATCTGTGTTGCAGTGTTTTGAGTTCTTTATTTTTCCCCATTTTTATAGCTATGGTTGCTATTTTGATTGTTCCCATCTTAATTGTTCACAATATCAATGTACTTGTTGAGGATACGCCAGTGTTGTAGTTGCTTAATGAGCAAATGGTTAGTTATTGTAACTCGTGTAGCCTGTGGCAGATCAGATGAACGTTACACTGCTACCCCTTTTTTTTTTTTTTTTTTTTACTGCAGTCAAGTAAGCTGCAGTACATAGTACTCTTCCTAATTACATTGCCAAGTATTTCTGTGTCTCTTGCTTTCATATTTTTTAAATGGTCAGTTTGAGAAATAAACTTTGTTTTCCCTGCAACAGCTGATCCTGCTTTAGTACAAAACTCACATGTGTTTTACATAATGGTAACGGTGCTCTTAGATTACAGTGCCTGCTTCTTTGGCTGAAGAGATATTATCAGCTCATCATCCAACTATGGAATCTTGTGCAGTTAAATCATTCTTAAGCTCCTGACGATAAACAATGTAATTAAATCCATTATATCTGGGATGCAAGACGCAACAGATGAAAAAAATCAATTTGTGTCGACTCAAAACTTTATTTAGGCACTCTAAGATTTGAATGGCGAAAGAACGTTGTTTTTTGGAGTTCACAAAGATAATTTTTCTCAATTTGGTACGGTAACCTTTTCACTTCCTTTTTTGTTTAATTATTGCACTTTTTGCTGCATTACAGCCTTTCATTAATCATTTTTTTATTTTGTTTTAAGTTTCCAGGTCATTTTGTTAATGGCACAAACCTATTTTTTTACACGACAGTACTCGCACACGTTTGGTCATCATCACAACTTTTTGCAAGAAACTGGGGTTCCTGTATTCTGCTGGTGTTAATACAGCACCTCTCTGCACTTACAAGCATTTTTATTCGATCAAGTTCTTACTATCCTTCTCGCACTTCAGTTTATTAAAACGTGTAATATGCGTTTTTTGTTTTTATACAGACCAACGTCGTGTCGCATTCATAAATATTGGCACTTGCTTTAAAGGGAGATGTAGCATTTTATGCCTAACCCCTAAACAACAGCTGTCAAAATGTTTTTTTTTTTTGTTGTTGCATTTGTAACCATTTTAGTCCAGTCTGGAGTCCTGCATCAGTGGTGCAAACAGATTGATACATTACTATGGTGTGACTGAAGGAGCATTTTTTTTGAGGAATCATATCGTCATAAAGAACTGTCAGTGCGTACCAGAGGCAAGCCTGCCGCGTACCAGTAAAGGTGCGCATACCACAGGTTGAAAACCACTGTTCTAGACTAAGTGTTTGTCATTGGATTTATTAAATTTATTTTAGTATTTCTAAATTCAGAACTATTGAGGGTTTTAAATAGTTCTAGATGATTTTATAGTCATGAATGTATTGGTAATCCTCCTTTCATCATGACTCTTATCATATTTTTTTAAATGCACGTTATAATATGTAGAAATTCATTATTGCCTTGACCTCCACCAGGTGGTGAAAAATGGTGTAACAAGTGTTTTATGTGCAACATTTTCCAGTGAACTAGGGTTCTTTTTACATTAAAAAAAAAAAAAAATCAACCAAAGGAAAGGGTTAAATAAGCAGTGGCAACTTAGACTCTCCACCAAGCAGTCAGTCACTTCTGCCTTTAAAACACCAAAAACCGATTGGATGTCTAAAAAAGCTGGAAGATTTGCATCCCTAATTTAAAAATAAACTTATTTTAAAACAGTAGTAAATGGGTTTCAATCACAAGTTTCAATAGGTACAGCTTTGGATACATGGAAACGCAACACACTTTGAGAGCCCAGATTATCTAAATGTTAAGGATGGGATGAGGGGTCATGTATTATAGTCTTCAGATACCACTTCTGTGTTTTTTCTAATAGGGTGCATGCAACAGTCTACTTGCATGCTAAGGAAAACTTCAATTCAAAGTAGAGGAGCTTATTTCACCATTTGACAACAGCTATACTGTTACAAGTGTGAGTCAGTGCACAGAAAAGGGGTCACATAATAATGGTTAGGTTCAGCTACAAAAAGAAGCCTCGCAAGTCTAGACTCCTATGTGTGTGTGATCCCTCTGCTGGCTGGCTGAGATGGTATTATGAGTAAGAGTGAATGGGTGGAGATAGTGTTGTGTGGGAGAGCAGACTTATTCCAGAGAGACCACAGAATGCATTATGCATGCGTGTCTCTCTGGATTAGGCCTCCATGCCAGACTCCTGCTTCTTTGCATCGGTTTTATGGGAACTCAACAGCATTACCTCCACCCCTTCAAGCTTAGACTAGGCTAGCTTGCCTTCAGTACATGAAAGACAATAGACCATAGTGTACAGTTTAACAGTACCATTTTACTGGGATTCCTGGCACTGGCTGTCGGTTAGAACATCCTAGTGCTATAGCAGGTAGGTGAGTGCTATTTTCTTGCTTTATATTAAAAACATTAATGAAATTAAAAGACTATGCTAATATTGATAACCATACACGGTTAACATAAACGTTTGTTACCAAGGGGTTCCTGGGATTTCCTGGTAACCATTTGTAATAGCAATAGCTGTCGTGTAATTAAATACTGACATTACTTATTCAATTTGTTAAATACATATGACTTAATAACCTAAACATTTATCGTGCATTAGCATTTCATTTATAATATTCATAAAAGCATCTCTGCTGTTTACAGTAATATGAAATTAATTGCAAACCAGTTTAATTTCTAAGTAATTGAATTTAAAGTACTGGCATGTTGTTATCCAATGTACAGTCGGTGGCATGAATTAAAATAGAACTCATTAAGTTTGAGTGCAGGTTTTTTTTTAATTTTCCTTTCTCTGAGTTGCAACATGACAATCCTGACTGTGTGCTCTGCTGACTGACTGTAGTGTAAAGTGTGGCCAAAACTGCTTTAAACTGGCACTGGCACCGGAATCTGAAGCAGTTTGAATCCAGAAATAAAATGCAAAATTATTTATGTAAGTGCTGTTCATCCTTAAAACAGTGTGCCCTGTGTGTTCTGTTCATTGTCTTAACAGTTCAGTACAAGATGTGTATTGTGGATGTTCACAGTGTGCCTATAGATTGCACTGGGCTAGATCAGATTTAGATCCCAAGGTTAATTCTATTTTCTTCCTCGCTTTTTTATGATGCCTCCTTGGCTTGCTGTAATGAGCAGCCACAGGAAATTGAACTCGCTGCTGACTTGGCCCCATTGGGAAGCAGCCCAGCTATTTATGTTTGGAGCACTGCGTCATCTTGGTTGTTAGTTATAATGGGTTTCTTTACTGCACCAGTGGTGATAGGAATTAGTGCATTCTTTATGTCCAACTCTACGGTTGTTTTTAAAGGCCCTAAATATTAGGATGTACCGTAGTTTCACTGCTGCAGCCTTGAGTGTTCAACATTAACAGACTTTATCAAAATAATTATTTTAAAAAGCGATGCATGCATTCAACTAAATCTTTTTAGGAACTATTAGGAAAATGGAGACCCGTCATGCAATGTATAGTGGCTAAAAAACACGTGTAGCCTGATCGACTGTGGTTTATACAAGCACTCATAGATAGCTTGGCCATACAACGGAAAGAAGCGATTTACAAGTTCAAAGCTAATAGTACAAACTGCACTGTGTTTGTTATTATTTTGCAACATACAAGCAAAATAAGAAATGTCAAATGCCAAATCTCCAATACTTTATGAATTCATTCAGTTCTACAGAAGCATTGCATCTGAAGCCAGAGAATGCACCAAGACTCCGCCTGCTGGTGTCATAAAGAAATGCATCAATGTCCTGCTTTGGCAGTGGGGCCTCACAGGACAAAAGAGTAAAGAGCACAGAGTAGAGTCCAGCGCAGGTCCGATTTTTCCGACCCGGACCCGGCCCAAACCCGCAACCCGCTGCAACACGGTCTTCTTACCCGTGACCTGCTTTTATGACCTGAAACCCGACCCAAACTCGCAAGTGTTTGTCCTTTACCTACTGCCTGCGTCAACTGACTCTCTCGCATTCACACACAGATATCTTTACTATTCTCCACAGATTGAGTTTACACAATAGGCTGTACAACATGGTAGCTTTCTCTAGTGATCTGGATATATTTTAACATTGTAACATATTAACTGTCTCTACTATAAAATACCTGTCTCTTCCATTCCAGCCACCAGTTGAGTTAGTTCAGGAAATACTGGTACATTTACCTTCTAATACGTTATTTGGGAAAGGGTTACAGACATGTACAGTGAAAGGACAGAAAACATTTTTGGTGATTCAAATTAAGACCCTAAAATTTTATTTATTTATTTTTTGGACCCGAACCGCAAACCGCGAAAAAGTTCAAACCAGAACCGCTTTTGTGGGTCACCTGCGGGCACCCGACCCGATGCAGCGCTCTCTGTGCCTGAGACATGCTCAGTGGGAATGGAGAGGAATGTTTTGGAGAAACTAACTTTTAGGTCACTAGGAATGAGATACAAACAAGGTCACCAATAGTGGGAACTGGAAGTCTTTTTCACAATTCTCAATTTAAGTTGTTTCTCTTCTGAGTTAGATGTCTTAACAAGATATTTTATAAAGGAAACAATTTCATTGTAAACAATATTGCAAGCCAGGTGTACTTGCAGTACATTATTACTTAGTTGAGTCTTATGTGGATTATGAGAAATAATACTGGTTAGTTTATGCTATCCAAATATATCTATGTAAATGTAGTTTTATGTTTTACTTTATTTTACTGCAGCCTAGCAAGGGAACAGTGTGTGAAATGCCTATTAAGTTACCCAAATGGCTGATTGCAGCAAGCCAGCATATTACTGTATTAGTATTTATTTATTTATTAATTACTGTGGCAGCAAACACCTTTGTTGATGCACGAAAGTCCAGGGTGGTGGTTTAGGTTAGGATGTAGATATGTTCATATTGGAGCTTATTCATGCTATGCTTGGTTAATGCCATAGTCCCTAATTAAATAAATAAAATAAAACAGATTAACATTTTTGATCAGCTAATGCACATTTTTAATAAAGGTAACACTCTTATAGTGGCAGTCCTGCAAATAAGCCCAATGTGAATTTGGTTGTTTTTAAAAGCAGTTTTATTTTAGTAAATGTAACACATTTTCACAGAACGTCAGTCCATGAAAGAGTTTAATAGCAAAATATAATGCACAAGAACTGAGAATTGAATTATTAATTTTGTTTTGCTTTTCATGTAGACATATTTTATAGAACACTTATGGCTCCTTATGAATAACTTATTTTCTTTTACATTATATTTAAGGATTCTGGGTTTTCTATTAAACACCGTGTCTCTGTCATTACCCTTGAAGCTGAGGAAGATGAGGAGGAGCTTGAGCGTAATGAGCTGCTATAAAATGACAGCGATGAAAGTGACTCTCGGGATTAATAACTAATAATAACCAAACATAATTTAAGGTACGCCTATATGTAATGCATATTTGTTTAATGCAGTTATTGCATTATTAAAAGTTTTGATCATTTTAAGCGTGCTGAAAGTAGGCCAGATACCTCTTGGTGTATTGTAACATGTTTTGTTGTATTAACAACATACGAGAAACAAATAATTGAATGGGGCATGCTATGCTGTAGTGGCTGGACACTGCACTGCAGCCTAAACTTCACTGTGCTCAAGCTATGGTATGGCTAGTTAGCAGTTGTCTCCACTCAGCTGGATATGGGAACCTGGTATAAAAAAGGAGAGAGTATCAACAATTTTGCTATTTTAAACTCTCTTGGGGAGGTTTTTTTTAACTGATGTTGACTTCTGAATATGGCTTGACAAAAAGTGCTGTTGACACTGCTGTGTAAAAAGAGGAAGTGCTGAACAGGAAGCAGGTGTGAAAAAGGATAAAAGCATGTCATAGTAACTGTCAAAGACAAGCAGAACATGGTTTGTCTACTTGATACATGACAAATGATAATATATATGAGATATACTAGAGATATATATATATATATATATATATATATATATATATAGATATGGATATATACTATATATATATCTGCCAGATGCGTTTAACTCTGCAGAGGGCTGCAACAAAAAGGCAGAGATGAACTTCTGTTTTGACTTTGTGGTATCAGGATGCAAGGTTCAACCCAATTCAGGAAGTGGTTAGTCTGGATACCATGAAAAGCACAGTTAAAATGAACCAACACACCAGATGCTAGTTTTTGAAGAGTCATCATCCAACTGTTCTGTGTAAAGAAGAGACTGTAAGTATCAAAACATCTACTTTCGTAGTAATGAGGAGACTGTGCCCTATACTCTGATACTCTGATCAAACTCAAACTCTGATTTTATTCTACCGAATAGATTGTAATCTTTCGATGCTTTGTCACAGTTTTGTTTCAAAATATAAAACTTAATATGCATTTTCACTGCCTCTGCCTCCTGTCATAAACAATAAAACTATATCTTCGGATCCTATGGTGTGCTGTCATAAGGCGGCATATCCATTGAAGCAAAGCTTTTCAGTTATTTATTTTTATATTGTGGTATCCAATAACCTGATTTGTTTTTTAGTTGTACAGAATTATAGAACTGTTAATTGGAGGTATTTTCCTAGGAGGGGGTTTTCCTATATCGGCCTTTACTGTAAATATATATTATTTTACCCGGTGGATAGTAAATATATTTCTGTTTTGTGTAAACTAGTTCCGAAACTTATGTTGTGTAGTAGTTAACAGAAACAGGGGGGGGGGGGGGGGGGTCGTATTTATAGTTTGTTCCGTTTCGTAAACAAAGACTTTTAAAACATTTATTAACAGAGACACGCTGAGGTCACAGCATTACAAATGAGGGTTAAAAAAAACAGATGTGAAGGCTTGTCTTGCTGTTCAATCTGTGTTGCTATTTGGCACTGGTGTTCCATTTGGTGTCTGCTTAAGTAATTTGGTTCTAAATGGGAAACATCCGCACTGCATGTAGATTAATGTTTTGCCAACCATGTCTTCAATTTTGAAGAAAATGTGCTTGCATTTAGTTCATATTGGCCTGGGTGAGTCTTCATGACTGGGTAGTTGGGGACGAGAGCATTGAGTGATAGGCCTGACTAAAGGGTGTGTCAGGACAATTGTGTGGTAGTTACACGTCCTCTATTCTAGTTTTTATGGGAGAAGTGCTTAAAATCTCTTTCTAAGGTCTTAGATTTCAACAAAATAGGTCATTCAGCAGAACACTGTTCTGTGCTGGGAATGGGAGTGTTTCACCTTTGTGTATCCAAACTGTACCGTCTCATTGAATCCCAATGAAAGTATAGTAAGTGACACACCCCACCCAATGCAGAATAACTGCAAGTGCAAGAACTACCCATTTTTAAAAATGCTTTTAAACATTTAAAGTTGAAGTCCATCATATGTGTTGTCATTATTTTTCCAAAGATTATGTTTAAAGTTATTTTGTAATCCTTGTACTTTTGAATAAAGTTTGTTTTGAGGGGGGTCACTAAAAATATGTATATATAGCGCAATACGTGGCTCTTGAGCAAAGAAGTTCAGCTTTAAGACCGATGTTAAAAAGTTGCATTTCCTGACCTTGTGGGTTCACAAATAGTCATAAACTGGTTTGAAAAAAGGAAGACAAATGTTCTTTAAAAGAACTAATATGAAAAATGTTGGCAAATTCAATACTCCCACCAGTGTTCAACAACGTGTGAACATAAATTCACTTGTATTTTGTCAACTTTACGCCTAACTGATGACTACTTATTGTACTTTAATGAAATTTTTATGTATTAAATAAATACATATATATATATATATATATATATATATATATATATATATATATATATATATATATATATATATATATATATATATATTTACACAGCTCTGGAAAAAATTAAGAGACCACTGCAAAATTATCAGTTTCTCTGGTTTTACTATTTATAGGTATGTGTTTGGGTAAAATGAACATTTTTGTTTTATTCTATAAACTACTGACAACATTTCTCCCAAATTCCAAATAAAAATATTGTCATTTAGAGCATTTATTTGCAGAAAATGACAACTGGTCAAAATAACAAAAAAGATGCAGTGTTGTCAGACCTCGAATAATGCAAAGAAAATAAGTTCAGATTCATTTTTAAACAACACAATACTAATGTTTTAACTTGGGAAGAGTTCAGAAATCAATATTTGGTGGAATAACCCTGATTTTCAATCACAGCTTTCATGCGTCTTGGCATGCTCTCCACCAGTCTTTCACATTGATGTTGGGTGACTTTATGCCACTCCTGGCGCAAAAATTCAAGCAGCTCGGCTTTGTTTGATGGCTTGTGACCATCCATCTTCCTCTTGATCACATTCCAGAGGTATTCAATGGGGTTTAGGTCTGGCGATTGGGCTGGCCATGACAGGGTCTTGATCTGGTGGTCCTCCACCCACACCTTGATTGACCTGGCTGTGTGGCATGGAGCATTGTCCTGCTGGAAAAACCAATCCTCAGAGTTGGGGAACATTGTCAGAGCAGAAGGAAGCAAGTTTTCTTCCAGGACAACCTTGTACTTGGCTTGATTCATGCCAAAGCTGCCCGATTCCAGCCTTGCTGAAGCAACCCCAGATTATCACCGATCCTCCACCACATTTCACAGTGGGTGCGAGACACTGTGGCTTGTAGGCCTCTCCAGGTCTCCGTCTAACCATTAGACGACCAGGTGTTGGGCAAAGCTGAAAATTGGACTCATCTGGGGGTGCTTCAGCAAGGCTGGAATCGGGCAAATTTGTCTTTGTGAAGGGCGCATGAAATCAGGGTTATTCCACCAAATATTGATTTCTGAACTCTTCCTAAGTTAAAACATTAGTATTGTGTTGTTTAAAAATGAATCTGAGCTTATTTTCTTTGCATTATTCGAGGTCTGACAACACTGCATCTTTTTTATTTTGACCAGTTGTCATTTTCTGCAAATAAATGCTCTAAATGACAATATTTTTATTTGGAATTTGGGAGAAATGTTGTCAGTAGTTTATAGAATAAAACAAAAATTTTCATTTTACCCAAATACGTACCTATAAATAGTAAAACCAGAGAAACTGATAATTTTGCAGTGCTCTCTTAATTTTTTCCAGAGCTGTATATATATACACACACACACACACACACACACACACACACACACACACACTACTGGTCAAAAGTTTAGAACACCTCCATTTTTCCAGTTTTTATTGAAATTTACGCTGTTCAATGTACTCTGAAATTAAAGCATAGAACAAATAAACAATTGGAGATAAAAAAGAAATCATGGAATTGTTTTGTTTAACAAAATGTAATCTAAATTTGTGACTCATCAAAGTAGCCACCTTTTGCAGAACAGCCAAACACACTTGTGGCATTCTTTCTACAATGGAAATCAAATATTGTTCGGAAAGTTCTTCCCAACACTGTTACAGAAGTTCCCACAAACATGTTGCACTTGCTTTGCTTTCACCCTTCTGTCCAGTTCATCCCAAACCAGCTCGATGGGGTTTAAGTCTGGAGACTGTGTTGTCCATTCCATGATTTGAAGCCTACTGTCTTGTTCTTTTCTTCTAAGGTAGTTCTGACATATCCTGGAGGTATGTTTTGGGTCATTATGTTGCTGTAGGATGAACCCCTGACCAACTAAGCGTATACCAGACAGTATTGCATGGCGCTGCGAAATGCTGTGGTAGCCATTTTGGTTCAGAGTTGCCGACTCTGGATCCAGCAAAAGTCCCAGACCATCACGCTTCCTCCTCCGTGTTTGACAGTTGGTGTAACACACCGAGGAACCATCCTTTCGCCTACTCCACAGCGTACAAAAACCTTGCGTGATGAACCGAAGATTTCAAATTTTGATTCATCGGTCCATAAGACCTTCTTCCAGTCTTCAGTAGTCCACTGGTGGTGCTTCATGGCCCAGGCAAGCCTCTCTTTCTTATTTTGCCATCTTAGCAATGGCTTTCTTACTGCCACTCAACCTGTCAAACCTGCAGCTCAGTGTCTTCTCTTCACAGTTGAAACTGAGACTTGCGTACTTCGACCAGTGTTAAGCTGTGCTTGAAGCTGTTGTCCTGTGAGCCGCCTATCATGCAAGCTGTTGACTCTCAGAAACTTGTCTTCTGATTCTGTTGTGGCTTTGGGTCTGTCAGACCTCTTGCTGTCAGAGTTTCCTCCAGTTTCCAAGTGCCTTTTGATGGTGTAGGAAACTGTACTTGCTGACACCTTGGCTTTCTTTGCAATTTCTTTAAAGTAAAGACCTACACTTTTAAGGGTTATAATGGTGTGTCTGTCTTCCTTTGTTAATTGCCTTTTTCTCGCCATTATGATAGTAATATACTACTTCCTGCAGTAGAATACTGTCCAAATAATGCTTAAAAGGGTGTAGTAACACAGTCTGTTCCAACACTGCTTTTATACAGACAGAGGGTTTGTAAGTAATCAACAAAAGTTGGGACACCTGTAGGAATTGTTAGCATCAACTTTCAAGGCTGAATTTACTTCCATTGCTGCAGAACAGCTGTAAGTTGTTAACCCATTACTTGTTCCCTGAAAAAGGCTCTGAAATGTACATTATTTTTCAGTTTTAAGTAACCTAAACTTTTTTTTTTTCAGTTTACCGCTTACCTTTGTACCATTTCAGGTTATTCACTGGACTTGAACTACTTAAATTTCAATAAAAACTGGAAAAATTGAGGTGTTTTTGACCAGTAGTGTATATATGTGTGTGTGTATTTTTAGTGGAAATAAAGTATTCACTGTCACTAATACTATTTGTGCACCAACTGCTATAGAGACTGGGGTTATTTGGCTAATGTTGATAATGAGCTAGAAATACTGTAATAAGTACCTGGCTTTTTTATTGGACAATATATATTACCAAGTTCTAGTGGTATATTCTCCAAAGAAACATTCTTAGCATGCCACTAGATGGCACTGTACCAAAGTTCGCAAAATTGCCTTGTAGGATTTTTTCTTTTATGTAGCTGTCCTAGTACTCGCATTCCAACGTGAATACATATTGAGAGAGATCTGAGATAAATGTCCAAAATCACATTGAATGGGCTTCAATGTGACGTGCTTTAAGAAATTAACTTTGTTTTGTAAAAGTTGTCTATATGAAATAAAAGTAAAACAAATTATAAAAAAACTGCAGACTTTCAGCTGTAAAAGATTAAAACCACTTACATTTAAAAATCCACGTGTTCACATTAAGTACTGTAATAATAAAATCTACCCAGCAGAGGGGTGGGTGGGTGTGTGTGTGTGTGTGTGCAGTAGGATTCAGTGAAACCTGTTGGAATGGGAGCTGTAGCTAAAGCTGTCATTGACTGCCGTACCTAAACATGACATATTGTAAATAAAACGTTGCTGTGATCATATGTAATGAAACATAAAGAAAAGAAATCTACAGATTTTCATTAAATAAGTTGATTTGTTTGTGAGGTTTGAGTGAACAGGAAAGGCTGGAAACCCTGAGGTGTGACACCCAGTTTAGCCAGAGAGTCACTCTGATGTCTTTGACCTTTGCCTGTCCATTGACCTCTGGACAAAATTCATTTAGGAACTATATGTTGCATTGCCACAAGCCTATCCTTCAGATGAGATGTAAAACTGAGGTCCTATTGTAAATGACTTCAGCAGTTGTGATGCGTAGTTCATCCCCCTAGTCTCTTAAGTCGCTTTGGATAAAAGCGTCTGATAAATTACCAGTTTATTATAATAATAATAATTATTGTTGTTTTTATTTTATAATAATAATAATAATAATAATTAATAGTTTTTTTAAATTTGGGTTTTCCAAATTTCTTAACTAAAAGGTTAATTGGAAGAAAATGCAGTAATATTAAATATTGAAGTCTTGACTGCTCTTTTAAAAAATGTTGTCAAAATTGTTTCCTTATGTATTACTACATAAAGACTTGCATTAAAGATTTAAATCAATAAAAAAATGTTTGCCTATCTTATGGTATGTTTGCTGGAACATGTTGTTAGCCATGGTATTTATGAAAACAGTATGTTTATGTTTCTACAGGAACGTTTACCACATTTTAGCCCTTCTTTTTATCTTGTAATGATTGCGTTGTGATACCCTGGAGTGCAACAAGTTTAGGCAAATGGTGGTGTGTTGTCACTCAATGGGAGCCTGATTTCAGCAATCTCCTGCAGATTGCAGTCAAAAGCCAAGCGATTGGAATAGCCTTGGGGTACCTCCTTTCTTTAGGATGGCTGGCTGGATGGGGGGAGAGTTCTACAGTATAAAAAAAGGATGATTTTTATCTGACATAATTTGCATGAAGCACAGTATGGCAATAAGACCCTCCACAGTAGGGGTTATTGTTAATTACGGACCAGTTTGCAGTAAAATCTTGCTAATCAAAGCCCCTTGTAATATGTAAAATGCTATCATAATGAAATGCATGCTGATAGCAGCACTAGAAGTCCAATTTCAAAATCAGAATCGGTAATGTATGTAAAACATTTAAAACGGCATTTAATTTTTATTTAACGGGTCATTACTTACATTTTACAATTTTGATGAATTATGCTTTTAAAAAATGTGAAACAGACAAATATTTTAGCAGGTTACAGATTAAAATCAGTACTCCACTTAACAAATAAAGGCCTGACTGTCTCCCAAGTTGATGTTCAAGAGTAAAGAATATCATGGCTAAAGAAGAATGTGGTATAGAGGTGTGGAAGGGGAACTATGTATCATGGCTGCCCTAATCTGCAGCATAAGTGCTACATTTTATGATTAAAATATGGGTACACCTGGAGTGAATAATGACCACACTTTTGGATTGGTGAAAAAAATTACAAGTATTTTTTCAGCCTGTCTCTCTAAATAAACTCGTGTGTTCAAAGCTCCTTGAGATTATAAAGGAGCTTTGAGATAAGTGAAGTTGAAATTATACTTATCTGGAATAGGCATTGGCTGTGCTGGCAAGGCATTGAAAGTTATTTTTCCGGACGAGGTTCAAGATAAATCCATTGTTGGCCTCCTTACTGTTTGAGCCCTTCCATTTAATGCCACAGGCTGCTTGCTAACAGATTTGGATTTTCTGTAGCACAGTGACTGCAAGTATTTACTCCACCCTCCGCCCCACCCCCCTGCAGTCAGTCAGCTATAACTGATTGACAAAGTAAACTCTTGTACCTGCATTCCACTGTTTTTTTAAGGCAGTCCTCTCATAGGTGTGCGGTGTTAATCAGGGAAAACACTTCGCTGTGTCATTCCAGAGGGTGTGTGTCTAGGGGGGAAACAGGAAGCTGGAATGTAACAGCTTGCAGTGTAGATAGAGATTGCAGTCCCGTGCTTCGCAGGTATAGGTTGAGTGAGTGTGTGGATGATTTTCAGCCCAGAAGCCGCTTGACAGCCTCTGTGCTGAGTTGGGTTTGTCCCCTTGGTCTGGTCAGTCACTAGTCTTCTTGTGGAGGGGCTGAAACCGACACAGAAATGAATGCCCTGCGTTTGAAGGAGCTCTCCAATTCTGACCTGTACAGGAGGAGGCAGGAACGTCCGGACAGTCTCGGACCTGGAGGCTTGCAGAAGAACAGGTTTAGGTGAGTAAGGATCACTGGTTAATAGTTCACAGTGAGCCGTTATGGGATATTAAGTTGTTGTTCCTCTTTTGTTTTACTAGTGTTGCTGTTTTCTTTTTTTATAGTAGTTTAATACAACGCCTGTCTGTACAGGAGTGTTTACTATAGGTGAGATGGGTAACCTTTAAATGGTACATTCTTACTGCTAATGTAAACATTTATATTTAAGGATTTGAGGTGTGAAGTTGTACTTTATATTTATTAGTATCTAGGCTAGTTGTGTTGCCAAGGTGCTAGTTTTAGTAACGGATGTCAAGAAGGTGAATGTGTCAGAGCAAGTTATTTCTACAGCACTGTTGTAAACTGTACAATTGTTCTTTTATAGAGTATAAAATGTAAAAAGCCTGAGTCCTGCTTTTTGTGCAAGTGTATTATCTGCAGTTATTATGCAAAATTCACTTGTAGTCATTTATTCTGTCTTGTCTTCTATTTAGGTATTGTTTTATCCACATTGACACTTGTTAAATCCTCCTCCAGGCCAGCATTTATTCTCTCCTGGCTATGAAGCCCAGCCAGTTTGATTGATCCAATTTGTTACTTGTTTGCTCATGTTATTCACAGTTGATCCCTTGTGCTATGCCTGAGCTAACAAGAATGTTGTGGAATGTTTTTTATTATTAAACAAATTTGAACTACAGCTGTTACATTTGTGAAATAATTATCTCCTTTTATCATAGTATGTTTTGATCCCTGGTCTAATTTGAAAATATGTATCTGTGAAACACGAAGCATTGATCTTTACATTTATTCCAAGTACTGGTATAAAGGTTTTACTTTTGTGGAAGCATCTCTTTTGTATAATTTTTGGTGTCTTCAGGTTAAAACTTTGAATTGTGCAAGACAAGTACCCCAAGTGGCAGTATTAATGATGAGCAAGTAAAGATAATAATTCATAGGCAGGTGTTACACAATACTTGGCTTACTGTACTTATTGCTTTAGGCCATTGATTTTTACAGTGCAATGCAAAAAGAAAAACTAAATATTTTTTAGGTTTCAATATCAGTGCAAATGGAAAATGTGAATTTAATTTGTATCTAGCAGTGTCTGCTTGCTAGGTGTGGGTTCCTGACTGAGAGAGAAAAGCAATGCTGTTTGCTCAGACTCGGAGACTGGGAGTGTTGCTTGTTGGCATGGATCCTTCCTCATTTCCTATTATTATGTATATTCAACACAATTGGGAGGCCATTCCAGTGATACAATCGCCCACACCCTGCTGGGAAACTGCTTAATGAAATGTGCCTTCCCACAGGGCTCAAACCTGTGACCTTTTATGTTGCATGAAACAGTCTGTCCCAGCAGCTGTGCCATTCCATCTGAACAGGTATTTGTTTTAGGGAGTGACATTTAGCTGTAGTAACAACTCGCCTGTTGATAGGACTGACCTTAATAGCCCATAATGAGTAGTTGCCGGCATGTTGTTCAAGTGGAAACCAGTGTTTTTATCTGTTAAGTTTCTGTTATTTGGGCCAAAGTAGCATGACTGTGTCATGTCACAGTGCATTGCACATATCTACGGGCTCAGTCCGTCATGACCTGCATGCACTTTGAGACCACAATCATGCCCTTTATGATGTCTCTGGGGTCCTTCTGATTTCTCATGTTTATAAATAGTTTATCACAGCTCTTGCGCTGCTTATTTAGGTTTAGTGGATCATGTGGCATATCTCAGCCACATACATATAGATACATTGCACAGAAGAGGACTTTACCATTTTTGAGCCAGCAGTGAGTTTAAAATACCTGCATACAAAAAAAGCTGTTTTATAAGACATACTACATAGGCTATATATTAAGAAATAAAACATGGTTCCAAAATTAATTCAAAGTATTGAAAATAAAAAGCAAACTTACTGTGACATTGTAACGGTTACTGTAGACCCTGATCATTATAGAGGACTAGGAGTATTTACCATTAAGTTATGTTGTTACATTTAAAAGCAGATTTATTATAGCTGTCAATGCATTTGCTGTACTGCAAGTGTAATTGAACTACAAATGCTCTTCAGGTATTTCGTTACCTTAGGGGAGGCTCAGTTCATTCTTCTGTGCTCTTGAGTTCACGTGCACCTCTTTAACTGCACGTGCCATACAGAACAGCAATATTGTATGTTTGAGCCATTTTAACTCTTATGAGCTTGATTTAAATTAAACTTTTTTCCCAATAAACCAGTTAGACTGGGAGGGATTTAGCTTCTATAGTATGCAAAGGTTTTTTTTTTATTTAGTAGGCTCCAATTTTTTTACCCCGGTTTTCTACCCAATTTTTAGTGTGCCCAATTGTTATCTGTATCCTCGGCCCACCACTCGCAACTCCCCCGCCGACTTGGGGAACGGAGGCTGGAGCGTGCGTCCTCCGAAACGCGCTCCTGTCAATCCGTAATTTTTCACACTGCGGATCCACAGTGAGGCCACCAGACCTATAGTGCTGGAGGACAACACACATCTGGAGGCTGCACTGCAGAACCACAGTCGCCCTATCAGCCACAGGGGTCTCTGATGCGCGGTGAGCCGTGGATTCCGCTGCCGACCTACCAAAATGTGCGGTGGTATTGGAGAGTGAAGCGAAAACACAGCTTGTAATGAGAGCAGCGGTTGCTTGCTGTTAGGCTTCGTGTTATTTGCATTACTTGTTTACCAAGCCTTAAAGTTAGCAGCAATATGTGTATTTTTAAACAACATAAAATGTTTGTGAGCTTTGAAAGCTACCGTGAAATGCTTTACTATGAGAAATACTTTACCAACATGCAATAGGGTATAGCAGGGAATGCATATGCTTTCTCACTGAAGACGTGGAAATCATTCAAAATATCTCTTTAGTTGAAAAAGATTTTTAGGTTCCTCCAAAACATTAAAAAAAAAAAAACATTCACTTTATTGTGAACCCTGACTTTAATCACTGTATATTTGCTGTTGTAAATGAGTTTAAACATCAAACAGTTGCTGATGTTGACTTTTCTTGTTGTTGCATAGCATTTCTGATAATGTCCTCTGCTAACAAAAAATATTCCTTTAATGCAAAGTTTATAGTTTGAAATCTAGCAATTGATAGCCAAATGTGGAGCCAGTCTGCATCTTTTCCTAGTATTTTAACTATTGGAAAGAAATTGCAGTCCATTTTCATGAGATGTGGCAGCCTGGTTCTGAGGGTATTCAGTGCTTTAACTCATGATTCTCTGTCTGCCAGGCTTCGTATTTTTATAAGAGTCTGCTGTTTACCGGTTTAATTTCATTGTGCGAGTAAGCTAACCTAAAACGCAAAATCATCAACCACTACTTATTCCATTATGCAGATTCACACTTTTAAAGTTAAGAAGCATTTTAAAAGAAACCATGATTTTTCTTAATTAAATAACTGGGTTGACTTCAGTGGAATTCCCCTTTTAGTTGAAAGACCGGTGCATTTTGATTGTTTAACTTTTCCCTAATATGGTCTGAATTATGCACTACTGGACTCTCTTTTGTTATGATCATTTTTGGCAGACATCGGTCAGTGGGGATGCTGTCAGTTTCAAGGTTGTTTGAGGATACCAAAGAGTTTGTTTTCTTGCAGATTTAATTCATTGTTCATGACGCTGGTGACCTCAGGATTCAGTGGAATGGGATGACTTGGCTGTTTGAAAGGAAATGCCTGTTTTTATGAAAATGTAAATCTTTCTTGCCGCAGTCATTTCAAATATATATCTATTTCAAATGTTTATTACTCGGAAGAGCACACTTGAGATGCATCACTTGGTTTATGTGATTGCGCTGGTGTTGACGACAATAAGGCATTAGTCACAAAGGTCAATGTGAAAAAGAACATTGTACAAACAACAGGTTCTCTGTTTTTGAAGCAGCACCATTCTGGGCACCAAATCCATGGTCAGCCTCCCTGAGCCTGATACATATACGGAAAGATTTTTAATTATTCCATACATAGGTCAGATTTCCACTTTAACGCCTGCTTTTTTAAGTGTACAATTTGTTTTTATATGAAGAGTATTTTCATTTCAGAATTCACATTTCTCAACAATGTGAATGCAGTGTTTTGTCCAGTATACTCCGAGCCTTCATAGAAAATAAAAAAAAAAAGAATTACTCAAGTTTAGTTTTTTTGAGTGTGTTGGTTTCTCAGACTTTTATTTATTATTTTTCTTGTGGTTCACGTAACACTGAAACACAGGTCTTTGACGACTTGACAGTGCTTGGCAGATGGATTTGAAATGTGTTTAAGGACTTGTTTCTGCAGTTGTGGTTATGTTTTGATTTTATTTTATGGATAGTCATATGATGAGAGTACATATACAGTAGCCATCACTTTGGCAAACACCTGTCAGCTGTTTTCTACCAATAGCCTTGCCACAGTCCATTTTGAATCCTATTTAAGAGTGGTACCACCAACAATGTAACCTCAGTAACTTGAGTATAAAAATCAGTAGAAAGTCAGATACAGTCAAGGTCCAGAGCACTTGAGTTGGATCACAATTTTCTAAGTGGGTCAGATATTACATTTGCAGTTTTTGATGTAATAACATTATACCTACATAACAATGTGAATGTTACCTGTGGAGATTTGAGTTGAAGGTCATATCCGCTGACCCGGTCTGTGTACTGCTAAAGTGTGTATGAACGGGTTAGACTTGAGTAAGAGTTACTGAGAAAGGCAGCACCATTTCTGCTACACTAAGTAGGTGACAAACCAGTTGAAAATTATCCAGTGGTGCTTAGTTATTCACTTAATGTAACATGCACATCTACATGTTATTGACTTACTGGGCTTACATCTTCAAGCAGCAAGTAACTGGTTTAATAACTACAGTATCTCCTAACTGTTCAGTTATAACAGTCAGAATGTGTGCTACACTAAACTGCTAAGTAAACAGTGGATGCTGTTAACTTCAGGTTTTGATAAAGGATCATGAAATAACAGTTCATAAACAGTTCAAATCTACATATAGTACAGATTCTTTTGAATTAAATAAAAATTATAGATTAGGACTTACCAGTGTTGATGTATTGAGGACAATGTTGGTGCCTTCTATGCAGGATTTATTGCCATCATTGCCATGTCTTCAGGCACCATGGGCACAAGCAGCTGTGTGTTTGCTTGCAGTGATCCAGCAGAGTAAGGAAGTAAGAGAGCCTCTTTCTGATCAACAGACAGTCGCCTCTTAGTCTGCTATGCCTGATGGAGTCATTACCAAAATGAGAATGTGTCCCAGAGCCAGCAAGTGGTGTTGACAGTTGTCACAGCCATATATAGGACTTCAGGGGGTGTTTGCTTCACGATGAACATTTGATCTTGGAAAGTGATTAACTGTAGTCACCGAATAGACCGTCCAGTTTTATAGACTTATTGATATCGGATAGGGACTTGTGTTGGTGAATGTGTTTATTATCCAGTCAACTGAGGTTCAGACTTGGGGCTGCAGTTCCAGGAGAGGTTGTTTCGTAGACAAATGGTAGACCACAGGGATGAGGGTGGTACCCTTGGCACAGTAGACATGCCACAAGGTATCAACCATTTAATTCTCTTTCTCCTAGCCTGCTTCCAGGTTCCTGCTCTGTGTAAGGCATAGTTTGCTTCATTGGCATATATGTCGGCCAGTCAATTTTCCTTCTCCACATACCATATTCTGCTAGGCAAGTCATCTGTCAAGAGATTTGTCAGTGATGGTTTAAGTGGTCAATTACCCAACATTATGAAAATGTGGAATAATTTGCTCCCAGGCATAAGCTGAAGACCACAAGCCATCATAACCTCCATAAAAAAATACTTTTTGCATGTGGCATAAATATCTTTAGAATAGCTCACCAAAAATGAATGAAGCTTTGCTTGGACTCTTGTGGATTACAGTACATCATACTGACTTGCTTTTTGTGAATGGTCCCAACTACAGTTTTGTCCTTGGTGGTGTATGGTATAGCTGTACGCTGTGACAGACAGACAACTGCAATAGCCTGATCTATTTGAAATAGTGATGATTAGCCACGTAATAATGTATATAACACTGGGTTTGAAAAGCTGCATCCTTTGAGTATTGCATAACACAGAGTGAGTCATTTTCAGTTTGTTATTGGTATAAATTGGAAATAGGGCGTTCATTGCAGAAAGATAGACCAGCCCCCTTCCCCTTACAATAAGGAAACCTTAATGATGGAATAGTTACATTTTTTAATTTCAGTATGTTTAAGTTAATGTATTGGTGAGAGGAAAAGAGATATATTTATGGGGTATTTTTAACACAACCTTTTGTTACCTCTCATATTCGTCAATTGATATCCTTGTCAACTATTGGAATTCCAAATCTGCTTCAGTGAGCTGGTGAGAGCAGTTCAGCACAGTTACACAGGAGCTTGAGTAATTCAAGCAGCAGCAGCAGCCCCTCTCAGCCATTGAAGTCCATCCTTTTTTAAAAAAAAAAAAAAAAAAAAAAAAACACACCGGCAGCTGCCGTTGCCAAGTACCTAGTTTGGAGATGTGACTACCCTGGGTATCTATTTGTGGAATGACGGAAAACATTCATTAGTCCAGACTAGAGGAAGAATCCTGCTACTGTTTAAAAGTCCTCTTTTAAAATGTATACAGACAGACCTGGAGAAAAATGTATGCTTATAGCCTAGTGCAGTTGTACAGTTCCTTGTAAGGTAAATCAAGTAGAAACACGAGCTGCAAGATTTGTATGTGCCCTAAAAGCACATTTTTAAGAGTATATTATAATCCTGTATGCAGGGATTTATAAAGTGATAAATAGTGTTTCTAAATGTGTGTACATTTTTATATGTCTGCTAAAGTAAACCAACTTCAAATCATAATTCTATGAGCATGGTTGATTGGTTTGATGGCCCAGCTGTGAAATAACTAAGCCAGAACACTAAAGGGGCGCATTAAATATTTGTTTTGCTGGCTTGTCATTGTGTGTTAAAGGGTTTACTTTTTAAATACTTGGACAATGTTATTGTTAGACATTTTAAACGTTGATCACGGAATGGCCGAGCTCCATAAACTGAACTCTGGGGAATTGCTGTTTTTTCTGTTTAAACAGGATCTCCATGAATCACACCCAATGACATTGTGACCTTTCTCTGCTGTGCTGTGCTGTACTTTTAATTTGAAACTGTAACCAAACCTCCAAGTGAGCCTGGCTGAGTGATCTGGGACTCTGAACTTTTTTTCTTTGGGATTTGGGAAGGCTCTGGCATATTGTTTGGGCTTCATAGTGCAAAGCTGTGTTTGCTGAGGCTGAAGTTCCCCTGGATTACAGTGTGTCGTGCGTCCCGGTTTAAGGATGGAAGTGCAGAACAGAGCGTTGCCCTGTGTCATCCCGGAGGATCGGGAGGTTCAGCATCCAGTGGTTAACGGGGTTCAGCTTGTTGATGGCGGGGAGGATGAAGTGCCCGTCTCCAAATCCCAGAGGAGACGCAGTGACATAAAAGTGTACAAGGAGTTCTGTGACTTCTATGCACGATTGTAAGTCTATCTAGCAGTTTTTGAGATGGGTATCGTTTGAGTAGGATGATTAGAACTGTAGACGGCAATCCGACTTGCGTACCTGCGTATTTGTCTAATAAATCATTGTTGTTTGAAAAGCTTTGTTCAAATGTTGTGTGAATTTTGGGGATTTTTATATTTTTTTCACGATTGCCTTTCCCTCTGTAGAAACTTTAGCATAGAAATATTTTTCTTAGCAAAGGTCTGATTTACATTTTGGAAAGAATTGTAATTCTAATGGAATTGTCAGGTGCTGGACAGTGCTTTGAGCGTTGAATATTTTAATTGCAGTTTGATTTGCCAGTTGTTAAAATTTGTGACAAACTTCCTAAACCTCAAATGCCGTTCTGATATTGTAACTTTTTATTGAAATTCCTGGTAAAAGCATAAGCTCAAGTACATGCTATCCAAATGTAACTTGGAAGGGTTGTGTGTATTGCAGAAACATTCAATTCAGCAGTAGAGTGGTTTCTAAGGTGACATTGACTGCAAGAGAAAGAGAGTATCAGACTGTGAATGCTTTTGTTCCCTTTGTAATTTGTAAGCTGCTGTTAAAAGACCTTTATATATAATCTGTCAGACATGTCCGTCTCTGACCATGGATTTTGCTGGAAGACAAAATATCTTCAGATTGATGCAAGATGTTTGTTTAAAGGAAAACCAGCTGAAGTAGTTTGTAGCTTTTTTTTGTTTGTTTTTATATGCATTGATAGAGAAAAAAAAATGCTGACACTCTAATGTTGATCGTTTATACCACCAGTCCTTGTGAAAGTTTAATCTACAGTGTGTAACTGTACCTGTACTCCATTTTCATACATTTAAGTCACTCTTGAAGAATGTTACATTTGAAAGGATTGCTTGCACATGTTTAATAATAGTACACAAGAAGGTAAAGTTTTTGTTAGGATTTTCATTGTCTTTATTCTTCAGAATTGTTTTTGCATTTTGGTGCTTGTAAATTATTTAGTGCCTAATAGTGTTTTGTGGTGTGGATTACATTTGAAATCACTAGTTTATTGTTTTGAACCAAGGCCCACTGTAGTGAATTGCCAATGAAACTGCTACAATCTAACTCCCTTTTTGTTTTGTAAAATGGTGCTGTCGCCCTGTGTGTGTGTGTGTGTGTGTATTTCTATTCTCTGTTATTCTCTAGAATAGATATATATAGAATATATATATATATATATATATATATATATATATATATAATATATATATATATATATTTTAACTTAACACAGCCTTGTGTCGGAATACTAATAATGTGTACATATATATATATATTTACACACACACACACACACACACACACACACACACACACACACACACACACACACACACCATGTACATGGTGATCCTGCAATCCCGAAATCATATATCTTTAATATTAAACTCTAAATATAGTACAAACATCATTGATCTTTTTTTTTTCTGCAGATACTTCAGGGTGCACCAGAAGCTGCTTTTTAAGGTGTTTAGAATCTCTTGAAAAGCCTTTTTAAATTCATGGGTATATGAAGAGAGGTGATCGATTTTAAAGAGACTTGTAAAAAGGTGATTTATACTTCTTTGCGGGACATGTTCCTGGCCTACAAAAACATAGGACATTTTCCAGGGAAGCTCATCTAGAACCAAGAATGAAATCCTCTAGGGCTTTGTCATAATTTCCTTTTAGCTGTTTTCTCAAATAGAAGTGGCTGTCTGACAGATGACACATAGATCAAAAGTGTTTGCACTTCTAGAAAACACTGTTCACAGAGCTGGGGTATCTGTGAAGAGGTTAGAAATGGGTTTATAAAGCAATCCACCCATAGATTGGAAAGCAATGGAACTATTTAGTTACTGAGTAATAGACTAAAGACTTGTTTTTCATATTCCAGTACCGTCAAGAAAGGCATGCTTTTTTTCTTTTCTTTTTTTAAGCAGTTTGTTTGTTCTGATAAGACTCTTATCAGTTGTTAACAAAAGAGAAGCCAACAACTGCTTTCATTTTAACCCAAACACTGGAAGGCACAAAAACATGTGTTGGGTGGTGGCTGGGAGAATGTCTGCAGTCTTTTCCTTTTTAGGAGTTCTATAGAACCATTTCTATGCACTACATTTTTTCATTCTCTGAGTGACAATACAGTGTTTCCTTTTTTTAAACATAACAGTGGAGGGTATTGGGGGTCTGAATGTCTGCTTTAATTTTTCAGGAGAAGGGGAGCATCATTTTGTAACCTGTGTTGAAATACATGTAGCTGTTTTTCACCATTTAAATTCATTCAGTTTTTTCATGACTGGGCTTTGCACCATAAACTGGTTGCAAAGATTAAAAACTTTACTCATTTTGGTATCTTAGAATGGGTGGTGGTGGGGTTAAGTTATTTGGCCATCAGTGCAAATGTTTTCTGTCTTTTCCACTTTTTTTTTTTTTTTTTTTGGGGGGGAGTTTCATAAATATATACAAATTCTTCTGGTTAATGGCCAAGGTCAGTAACCAAACTGGACAGTAATCTGTTCAAGCAATACTACATGAGACCAACTGGGAGCCGCTTTCTACTCGTTCTCCAAGAAAGCTGTTTGTTATAAAAAGAACTCTGTGTACTCTCAAAAGCCTGATGTTCCTCGCTGTTTACTAGGTTATATTGCATCTCACCTAAGGAAACATCTGGAAGTGTAGCATTTACCCCTAACCTTATACTGTAGGTTACTAGATTACCAGTGCAAGTTTTATCAGGCTGATTTTTATACATTTATATAAAACTTGAGACTTTTCACCAGTGAAGAAAAATAGTAGGAATACAAGTCCAAATGCACAAGGGTAGGAAAATAGATTTCACACCCCTAGGGACTGCAACTTGACAATAGTTGAATAATATGAAGCTCTAAATGGGCTGGCTCCAGATTATTTGACAGAGATGTTGATTCCCTATGAGCCTCAACGGGTATTGAGGTCTGCTAGGTCTGCCCTTCTCTGTGTTCCAAGGCTGAGGCTAAAGAGGAAGGGAGAAGCAGTCTTTTGTGTTCAAGCCCCTCGACTCTGGAACTCCCTGCCCGAGTCAGTTAAAGTGCTCCCTCCCTGTAAATTAAGTCCAGGCTTAAGACACATCTTTATAACTTGGCCTTTTAATTTCCATTTTTTAATTTTATTTCTATTTCATTCAAATTTTTATTGTTTTGTTTAATTATACTGCTCTTTTTAACTGGTCTGTAAAGCACTTTGAACCAGTGTGTATGAAAGGTGCTTTATAAATAAAGGTTATTATTATTATTGCTATTATTATTATTATTATTAGCAATTTATAATAATGGATTTTAATTAAAGGGTATTTCTGGTCCGGTTTTACTGTTCATATCACAAGTACCCTTTATTTGTTTGACTGTGTATGATATTATTATTATTATTAGTGTTATTGTTATTTTTATTATTTATGTTTTTGTTTTGTGTTTTTTTTTTTTTAAACAGCAACATGGCAAATGCTCTGGCAAATGCCATCTGTGAGCGCTGCAAGAGTGGCTTTGAACCGGCTGAGAAGATTGTGAACAGTAATGGCGAGCTGTACCATGAGCAGTGCTTCGTGTGTGCACAGTGTTTCCAGCAGTTCCCAGAGGGCCTCTTCTATGAGGTGAGAATCTGCCACACTCACTAGCCTGTCCACCAGTGGACATTTAAATGGCTCTTCAGCAACATTAAACTTCAAATGCCGCTTTTGTTTTTTATATTGCCATAGACAACATTCTTATCTTTCCTGTGGGGGGGAAAAAGAGAAAATGAAGAGGTCCTTTCCAGCATATATGAGAAACTTTCAGGAATCATTTTTTTCTTAACTCCAGTTAAAGTGTGTCATTCTGAGTGACTCGTATTTCGGTTACTCATGTACTGTGTTTATTCTTGTGTTAAATCTGTGTTTAGACGTTGCTCTTCTGTTCTGTTTGCTAGCCATAGACCTGTTAGTGAGTGCTAGTGCCATCTAGTTAACACTTTCTCTGTGTGGCCAGTAATACAAAAGGAAACGCAGTCCACGGTTTACTAGATAGTAGATAGCTCGCAAAGGTAAAGACATTCTGGCTTATTTAGCCTCTGAAAAATGTCTAAATGCAAGACAAGGTTCTGAACTCAGGGCTAAGCACCTTCAACACAGATCTCGGAAAGTAATTGCAATAAGAACCACATAGAATGATTGCTTAAACCATAATGGGCAGAGGAGAGTAAGCAAACAAAGACAAAGAAACAAACTATATAAAAAAAAAAGTAATTTAAAGCAACTAGCTATAATCTGAACCAGGGGTGTACAATCACGGTCCTAGAAGGCAATTACACTCCAGGTTTAACAGGTAAAATGGACTGCATAACTACTTCAGGATCTGGATGGATATTTAAATTATTTAATTAAACAATTTAGAACAGGGTTGGATCAAAGACCAGGAGTGGCAGGCTGAGTTTGGGCACCCCTTGATCTTAATACAGCCATAAACCTGCTCTGTTGCTAACCTCTTCCAACCATATTTTAATTGTATTCTGTGATGCTAACACGAATAAATAAATCCACCCTGTATAGGGAACCGCCAGCAGGATTAATGTACAGATAAACGATCTCTAAAAAGCTGCAATATTTTAGATATGTAGATGTGGGTAACTGGCATCTCAAGGTAGATAATTATGAATTTCAAAGAAAGTATACAAAAGTCCTAAACTTTGATATTGCTTGGCTGACTTTTAATATATTTTAAACTACAAAACAGTCTTTTATGTCTTATTAAAAAAAGATATATAAATCATAATTTAAATTATAGCTTTAGAATGGATACCTTTTTATAAATAGACCAATCTCCTTGACTCCCCTGGAGATATTATTATTATTATTATTATTATTATTATTATTATTATTATTATTATTATTATTATTATTAGTAGTAGTAGTAGTAGTATTATTATTAGTATTAGTATTATTTATTTAAACATTCATAAAACTCACATGAGTTTAATGTGGAACATAGTTGTTGATTTTTAATAGTTGTTGAATGGTATTTTATTCCATACAATTATACAACTTGCTTAATTCAGTGTTTGTCAATGGCTTTTTTTTAGAACATGAAAATTGTCAGTTGCAAAAGAGCAAACGGCAGGTTTAAGTTGCACCTCTGTAAATTTTATTATCTTATAACTATTAACTGGAGAATAAAATAAAACACTGAATGCAGCAGGAATTACTTGCTAGGTAGTTTAAAGGTAATGGCCAGTTTTAATTTCCTTTTTATTTCCAGTTTGAAGGGAGAAAATATTGTGAGCATGATTTCCAGATGCTGTTTGCGCCCTGTTGTCATCAGTGTGGTGAGTATACTGAAGTAAAGCACCCAAGAGGGTGCTAGGCAGTGCAGCAGGTTCATTCACAAGCATGTCTCACTCATTTGAGTGGTATTTGTTAAGACCGCAGCAGACACTGAATCATAACACAGTTGACAGTTTTGTGCTTGAGAGAGGACCTTGACTGAATAGTCTTTACTTTAGGAGGTCTCTCACAGCTGTGGGAGGTAGCATTCATGGCTCCTGTCAGCATTATGTCAGATTGTAGCTTGTAGTTGCTTTTCTATAGACTGGTGGAATGGTCAGTCATGATAAACTTCATTGCTGCTGCATTATAAAAGTCTCAGTGGCCACTGGCCCAAAATGTACATTTCAGCTATATTTAAACATAAATGTGTTTTAACAAAGGTTTTAAAATCCATGAAATACCCTTTTCACTGCTTTGCTAAGTTCAGTACTCATTTCTAATACGTTTTCTCTACTTTTAAAACATTTTTAAAAGAACACCACAATAGGACAAGCCAAGCTGTGCTCCGTGTTCCAGGTTAGAGAAGCTAATGGGGTAGGAGAGGTCATTTTTAATAGAGCTATTTTTGCGCCAGGCAATACTCAATCAATAAAAAAAATTTAAAAAAATAAAAAAGAAAGAAAAAACCAGATATACTTAATTACATATTGCTTCAGCTTTAAAACGGCATTGAACTGTGGTGAAGTGTATTTTGTGCCCAGACATTTGTAATGCCTCCACACTCTGGCTGACAGCTGTCTGTTTCAGTTTGTGTACAGCATCCCTGAGGATACCTGTTTGTGTTTTAGGCGAGTTCATCATTGGTCGTGTGATAAAGGCGATGAACAATAGTTGGCATCCCGACTGCTTCTGCTGTGACCTCTGCCAACAAGTCCTTGCTGACGTGGGCTTTGTGAAGAATGCTGGCAGGTGAGTGCAGTCATTCCTCCCGTCTGCTCTGCAGGAGTAAACATGTCTGATCCCACTGTTCCAGGCAGGGTTTGTATCACAAGTATGACTGGAGCTTTCCAAAGAATTGGGATGTACAGAAAATGTATCATAGTGGTGGGACGAATATGTTTTTATTTTTTTTTTTTTTTTTTTATGTTAGGATATTTGTCCAAGAAATATATTTGTTCAGAAATTTAGAAAAAGCCATTAAATGAAAAACATTATTTTAAGTGGAGAGATACTCAGAGAGTATATTTATTGCGTATGACATTTGAACAAAAAAAATCTGAAAAACAACATAAACACAGCCCTTGCGTATACTTATTGACATTACGGCAGTACTTCAGGCCTTTTTGTAACTACAAATACCAACCAATAAAGAAATTGAAATGTACTGACATTTCATTCGCAATACGTGTTCAAGTGCCTTTTATAGAATAAATAAACGCACCATTTCGTTTACTTTACAGTCCAACAGAAAATTATTTATAAAAAAAATTGGGGAAAAAAAACAGAACAGAAACAGAATTGCGTCCACGACTTCTGCAGTGAGGCGGGCCACTTCTTTGAAACGGTGTTACCGGCTGCTGAAATCAATGTTGTTGACAGAAGCCAATGCCTATGTTGTCTCGCTTCCCAAATCCAAAACCGCACCTGAAACCCCAGGTAGAGCAGTATTTGCCAGCTCTGGGTTGCATGCACGTAAACTATGAGGTTCTTTTGTGACTTTTCGGTTACTCAGTACTGCAGATAACGGCCACCAATGTTTGGAAAGCCACTCAATCATATGGTAGGTTGCATTCCATCTATTGCAGGTGTAGTTCAGTCTGTGCTGTGGAGCTCATTCTAAAGTGACCAACCAACTTTCGAGATGCACCAATAGCACGATAAATCTCTGTTAATGCCAGACCTTTCCGAACTGAAAGTTATACACTTTGTCCCCCACATCTCACAGCATGAGCAACATATTGGCGGCATTATCTGTAACTACTGCAAGTATTTAGAGAGGGGGGATTGTAAAGTCTGACAGTATTTCCTCTGAAGGTGCTGTAGATTCACAGCAGTGTGGCTGTCTGCCATCGGTTTTGTAGCTAGAATTTTAGTTTGTAAATTCCACTCACTGTCCATGTAGTTACAAAGTTAGTCATGTATGACTCGCTTGCCCCACTTGCCCATGTATCTGTTGTCAGGGCAAGAGAACTCACATTTTCCAGTTTGCACCTAAATGCTTTTTGTCCATTTATTGTGTTGCTGTTTAATCAATTCTCTTACGGTGTGGTGACATGGCACCTTGTGCTGTGGTTCAAGGCAACGCAGCAACTCGATGAAAGGTTAGTCTTCAACAATCCTGAGTGGACGCATTTCCTGTACCAAGAAGTTTACCACCTTGCCTGTTATTTCATCTTTACGTGATTGTGTTAGTTAAGTTGGTTTCTTTGCAAAGTCGGTGATGGTCGTCTGGCCTCTGGCTTTATCTGTTCTTTGTAAAGTACAACATGCAACCTGTTTTAATATGTTCTCGCAAATTAGTAGTACCACCATGGTAACTCATTAGTTTTTTGCAAAGCTTGCATTGTATAGCATTTTGTTGTTCATTTATTTTGTCAAAATAATTCCACACGTCAGACTGAGTCCTTTTGCCACTTGCCATATTTATTGCAACGTTTGAATGAAACGGAAGAGCAAACACACATGGTGCTTATTTCCGGCTGTTTTCAACAATGTAATTTCTCGCAGCAGACACTAACATTTTAATACAGTAGCCTATTACTAAAATAAACTCTGCATTATGTACATATATGATGTATTATGTACTTTTTACTTTGCAAAAAAACTATAATAAAAAAAAAACGCACAATACGTAGTTCTGATGAATTTCCTGTTCGAATACATGTAAAAAAATATTAATTTGGATAGTTTTCCCACCCCTAATGTATCAGTTCCTTTGTTTTTGTGTTTGTTTTTGTTTACATAGTTTTCTGAGTTGGTACCCTAAATGAAGTGGAATTATAATCACATTTTTATTTTCGTAAAGAGGATTGGTTTTAAAAGGTCAGTGGAGGGGGGAGATTGTTTGTTTGCATGAAAAGCTTCTGGATTTTAAAGCAAGCTTGATTTCCATTATCTAGACACCTTTGTCGCCCTTGTCACAACCGTGAGAAAGCTAGAGGTCTGGGGAAGTACATCTGTCAGAAGTGTCACGCAATCATTGATGAGCTGCCTTTGATTTTCAAGAATGACCCATACCACCCGGATCACTTCAACTGCACCAATTGTGGGTAGGTAGTAAGAACGGCGACAGTAGGAGTTTTTTACCAGCCTGTTGTATTCCAAAATTTATAAAATGCATTACAAATATAATTTATACATTGATCAGGATAGCCCCTTAATGTGTATTCTTCGCAGCAAGATGTCAGTGACTTCCAGACATTGTCCGCAGCATGTATTGGTAGCCAGGTACACTGGTCATCACCTTTGAGTGTAAAAGGAGATTCAGTTGTCACCCATCTTATGCAAAGTATTTATACTGCTGATATTTGGAATTGTCAATGTACATGAATCTTTCTACATGGAATTTTTTTAATGCTTCTAACAACCATGCTTTTATTTCTGTCTGCCCCCTTGGCATTTGTCAGTAAGGAGCTGACTGCTGATGCTCGTGAACTAAAAGGGGAATTGTATTGCCTGCCCTGCCATGACAAGATGGGAGTTCCCATTTGTGGTGCCTGCCGAAGACCCATTGAAGGGCGTGTGGTCAACGCCATGGGCAAGCAGTGGCACGTGGAGGTACGTCCTGGCCTGAATAATGACTGAGCGTTTAAAGTTCTGGATAATGTTATGGAGATCACAAATTGCACACAAAAATAATTAAATATACTTCATCTGATGTCAGATTTCATTTTGGCCACTAGTGGTCAGTAATGAATTGGTCTTCCAGTATGTCTATTTTATGAATTTTATATACTGTATATCTTTTTTCATAAATTGTGTACTTGTTCTTTTTCAGTATATCTTCAGTGCTCTCTTTTGTGTATCTTATTATCTCTCAATTCCTTTCCTCACATTATATTCCTGTTTCAGCACTTTGTGTGCTCTCTCTGCGAAAGGTCCTTTCAAGGGCACCCTTACTATGAGCGGGGGGGCCACGTCTATTGCGAAAGGCACTTTGACATGGTGAGAGGGATTTGGACACCCATGCACTTTGTGCAGCTTCACCTCCCTGCCTCACAATGGTTAAAACTGTTCAGATAGGGGGTGTTCTCGGAATATCAGAATTGGATACTTCGCTAGCATCTCAAGGCTTGTTACATGAGACGGTTAAAAAAAAAAAAAAAATGAATTGGGTGTTACACAGATCTAGTTTTGCGGGGAAATCTACAATATGGGCAAATAGCAGCTAAAGGCTCTTCATCCACTGACTTAACTGATAATTTGAAAGCTCATAGTTCATCTCAAATAGGAATGCAGGTAACTAGGAATGCAGGTAACTATTGCTAACAAGATATTTTAGAAATGGAGCCTTGCTAATGTTTTAAATTAAATCTAAATAAGATTTTACCAAGTTTCTTTTTAGTACCTATAGGTGACATCAGGGATGTTCTGTGGATGCACAGCATCCCCTTATAGCACACAATAGCTGTCTAAGGTTTCTGCAAAGCTCTAAATAGGCCTGTGTGACTAGAATTGTTCTGTACTTCACAAATCAACCATAATGGTTATAACGGGAGATGGTATAAAATAGGAAAGAGCAAGAGTTGAGATGTGTTTTGAACCTGTTTGTGAACCCTCCTATCTGAAAAGTTTTCTGTTGCACAATTCAGTGAGGTAAGAAGATTGGTGTGTACCTGCAATGACTAGGCCTGAGCTATTGTTTGTCTGGCTCCTTCTCTTTTCTTGTATAACTCTCTGCAGTGAAGCCCTGACTAAACTATGACTAACCTGTTTGGCCGATTTAAATGTTTTTTGCAGCATTTTGTGTGTGCTAAGTGTGAAAAGCCATTCCTTGGCCACCGTCACTACGAACGGAAGGGATTGGCTTATTGTGAAACTCACTACAATCAGGTACATGTAACATTGTGTTATTGCAACTCTGAAAAAGTATATTTCTGTACATTCCAGTACCACTGCACACAAACCTTTGGATAAAAAAAAACAAGTGAAAAGGAATGCATAGTCTGTCATATTTACTTAATGAAAAAAAAAAAATCTAAATCCCACTTAAGTGCAACCTTGATTTATTTTGCTATCTGTCTTCCACATAAAAAAATAGTATAATATTGAAAACAGTGAATTAGTGAAGGGCCCCTATACAATAAATTGTAGTACAGGTAAAATTTACTCCTGTCTAACCAAATATTAACAGAACTTGTAAAATATGAGTGAGCACTATATACATCAGCAAATACACTGTTCATTACATGCATAGTGTATAGTAGAATTACATTTCTGTGACCCAGCTTGAATTAAAGAAACAATTGCTTTTACTTAATTGTAACAGGTTTTATCAAATGTTTAGCAGTTTCTACTATGATTCAGTATCTCCAATAAGCATTGCTAGTGAATGCAGTTATTTCGAGATATTTGGAAGCAGAATGTTGATCTATGTTACATTTCTGTTGGTTTATTGCAGAATTAAGCATTGTTGTGTCCAGTTAGGACATGCATGCCTTGTAGCTACACGAAAGGTCTAATTCTTTTCTGATAATTCTACAGCTGTTTGGTGATGTGTGCTACCACTGCAACCGTGTGATTGAAGGAGATGGTAATATTCTCAATTACTTATTTTATGTATTTTTGATAAAAAAATAAATAAAAATAAAAAGCTGGATGGATTTTTTAAAAGTTAATTTATAATCAGTGTTTCATATCAGCTAGTAGCTTTTCTTTTCTGTTTCATTGAAGAGTTTTCGTCAAAGTTTCTTGTAGTGTTACCATAGCTTTTGTATTATCTGGACAGCCATAGACATCCCACTTCTTTAGTTTTTTGTATTTATTACATTTATTTGTAGATTTTTTTTTTGCTTTATTATAGTTGTAATACTGGCACAGCAACGGTTTCCTTCTGATTGTGATTCTCTTTCTCCCTCCAGTTGTATCTGCACTGAACAAGGCTTGGTGTGTAAACTGCTTTGCTTGTTCTACTTGCAACACCAAGCTGACACTCAAGTAAGCATAATTCCTGTTGCTTTTTAGCTCATCTTTCTTCAAGAAAACATTTTCTGAAACATGTCAGTCATTTTATATTTACTGTATATTTTGTATTGTTATTATTTCCCCTAAGCCTAATAATTGCTAGAATGACCCAGACTTGACTTTCTCTGGGTTAGATTGCTGGGTTGACTGAAGCAAGGGAAAGGGTATTGTCTTTCACAATCTCATCCCTGTTATCAGTGGTGAACTCCCACATTTCTTGTTCTGCTTCCTGTGTTCAGCACCATTCCTTTTATATGGGAGCTAACCAAAAATCTAATTTCCTAGCTTTAACATTATATCTGGTCGCCATTTGTATTGCCTTTTTTATTCTGCCTTAAAAATTAATAATAAATTAGTTAATCTTTCATATACAATGCATAAAGTAATTAAATACCAGGAAGCATCATCAACCTTGTCACCTGTAGTGTTGTCTTGGAAATATGCTTATTCCAAAATGGAGACCCATGATAATATTGCTTGTGCTATGAAAAGCTTGGTAAGCACTACCATTTCCCACCTAGGACAATGTCATCGTGTCCCCCCCTACTGCTCTTCCCTCTGTCTTTTGAGTTCTCTCTTAATCGGCTCTTCTTTCCTGTACGTGTCTGCTGATCCCTCTTCTAAAGGGACAAATTCGTTGAGATTGATCTAAAGCCGGTCTGCAAGCCCTGCTATGAGAGAATGCCTGAGGAGCTAAAGCGTCGTCTGGCCAAACGCGAAAGAGACTCCAAAGAAAAGAAAAAGAAAATACCAATCTGTTTGTAAACCTTTCTTTCTCTTTTTCATCACTTCTCCTTTCTTTCCATTGGTTAGTGTCAAGGACTTTTTTTTTCTCTGAGACTGCACTCATCACGCTAACTGTGCCTGCTGGCTTGGTTGCTTTGTCGACTCAGACGTTGTTTTTCTGCTTGTCGTCTGCAGCTTGGCCTCTTGCCATTCATTTTAATGGTTGTTGGATCAAAGGAGTTTTTTCCCCCACTTTACAAGTTTTTAAAATATGTAGGGACATTTATGGGGTGATTTTATAATGCAAGAAATACAGGATAGTTATGCATGCTGCTGTAACACAAATATTCATAAGAGAAGTGTAATGGGCACCATAGCCAAGCAAGTACCAGCTGTTGCAAACTATGGGTCACTGGCACCCCCTATACTCTCACATGGCATTGTAACTCCTTTGTATTTTACAATTTCACGGTGCTGCCATGAGCCTTAATGCAACATCTTGCTGTATTTTCCAATTATTTTATTTTTAATTATGCTTTATATTGAGCTTTTCATAATTATTGTGCATGGATTTTCTAACCGAAGTTTTGGAGCAGGAGGGGCACCCAATGGGGAGCAGTGAGGCAAACTGCAGTGTGTGCGGTTACACAATGTTATCCCACACTCTGGATTAACTGATGAATTTACTATTTTAAATTAATCATTTAAACCACATACATATTTAAAAAACAAAAACATATACTGGAATACATTGGCATTGGAGCTGCTGTCAATTTATGTAGCCAAATAGAAAATAAAAACATTTTTTAGAGTCTGCATTTAAGTGCATCAAAAGCTTAACAGTTCTGTTCCTTGGTGGTTGCATCAGGGAAACCAAAAAAATAAAAATATTACACACTTTGAAAATTATTTGTGTCTCGATTCAGACAAGGGTCTCTACTGAAGAATTTACAAATACATTTCCAGTTGCTTACGTTTTAAGGTGACATCCTATCTAGGTTTGTTTTTGGTGTAGTTTGCATAATTTGCATTTTCCTGCATGTTGTGTATATACATTTCCAGTTAGTGGTGTACCCAGAACAATGTCTATCTAAAAATAAAATGTTCAAACCTTATTATTTTACTTCTGCTTAGGAACAAGTTTGTGGAGTTTGACATGAAACCTGTCTGCAAGAAATGCTATGAGAAGTTCCCTCTGGAGCTGAAGAAAAGACTAAAGAAGCTGGCTGAACCTGTTGGACGTAAATAAACTGCAAGCTGTGCCCGGTTCAGACGAGAATGCTAGCCATACTGAGCTTGGTTAGAACCAAAATGTGTTTAGCACACACAGAATCTGAAGGTTTGGAAACAAAAAACTGTATATTCATTGGAAATAAAATGGATTTAGTTTTAAAATAATTTTGAAAACAGAGGTATGAAAAGATAAGGATGATAGATTTTGTCACAGAACGATCTTGTCGTTTTTATAATGTACCTTTTTAGGATTTTGTATTTCACACCAATGTATTAACAAAAAACACTTCTATCTTATCTAAGCCAAATGTGTTACTTTGTCTTTCTGTACCTTCTTTTTTATGACAATTCTACTCCAGTGCAAATTTAAATTAAGTTCATATTAATCCCTTTAGGGTTGTGGAGAAACGAAAACTTGTGCAACTAACAAGAACATAGCAACTTGCATGCTCCTAAATTTATGGAATGCGTTTCTTAATAGACATTTAGATTGTAATACGCCCAAAGAAACAATATTAAATGCTTTTTGTCCAATTTGTAATGTAGGTCTCGCTCCATTTATGAAACATTTGTTAATGTGGTTGACTACTATTAACAAGGAATACCTGTTTATTGCAATCACATTTTAATGATTTGCTACTAGTGTAGAGATTAATGCTTGGTTATGTATGAATGCCTTACATTTTCTTGTAACATTATATTGCTATAGCCTCTTATTATGATGACATGGCTAATGTTTATAACACTTTCAGGACACAGAACTAGATGCATTATGGATGGTTTATAACAGATTTTTAAACCAAGATGTTACCAATTTTAGTGAAGTGGTGATTTCTTAATGGTGTAATAGTCAAGCCTATTGGAAACTAGTCAGCCCCAACCCCCACCCCACAGTGTACATGCAGCATAGAAAGTGAGCGAGTGGGTCCGAATACATGACAACTTTGACCTGAAAATAACATGACAAGGAACAAGCAAAAAAGGGAAGTTGTTAGAAAGTGTATTTTCAAAGACTTGATTTTAATGTGGCTTTTAAAATGGACTGTTTCTATTGGCACTGTTGTATAGCCTGCTATTTTCGCTGCATGTTTATTATAAAATTTCACTGTGCTGTCATGAGCCTTAATGCAACGTCTTGCTGTATTTTCCAATTATTTTATTTTTAATTATGCTTTATATTGAGCTTTTCATAATTTGTTATTTCTTTTGTTTCTTGTGCCTTCTTTTAAAAATAGCAGTTCAGTTAGCAATACTCTTCAACTGTGTAGCCCAAATGCTATGTTTGGACAACGTGTACGTTTGCAGGTTAGATTTGTATTTGTATTTTTTTTTTTTTTTTTTTTTTTTTTTTTTTTTTTTTTTTGTTAAAATCACACTGCCTTAAATGTAAACAACCTGAAGTATCAGATAATTAGAAAACTATGGTTATTTTTGAAGTCCACATTTATATATTAAGAAAATATATCAAACAAGGGATGGGATGAATAAATAAATGAGATGTACACCTGTAATGAAAACGGTGCTCAGGACTTCAAAGAATTAACTATAAAGTATTGTTTGCGTACCATGGAACAATGTTACATTTCTAGAACATTTCATATGGATTTATTGATCAGAATAAGTCATGAAAAAATATGGCACAGTCTGTTTCTTTAGTAATAGTAAACGGCATTGTTAACTACAAAAAGCAATACTGCATGTTGGTTTAACTTAAAATTGTATGTATACTAATCATTGCATCAATTTTCTAGTATGTTTCTTATGTTATTCACAGTGACATATTCCAGTATTTAATAAAATCTATACCACCAAACTTCTTGTGTTCATTTCGCAAATGTTACGTGCCGTGTAGGCATTGTTATTATAAAACGTACAGTATAGATTGTGTGATCTGTATCAATTGCAAAAACTATGACTGCAAACAGATGGAATTGGGGCTGGGGGTTGACATTTGGGTAATGTGAGCCGATTGTAATTTTTTAGCATTGCAAATAACATAGTACAGTATATACAGCTTGACTATCTCAACAAGGCTACTTACCATGCCCTTCACATCCCTCAATGTTCAGAAGCCTACTGGGTTTCACACAACTGCCAAAGGTCCCTCCCAAGCAACACCACAAAACAAAAGGATCGACCCCTCTTGAATATTGAGTGTTTACAATTGTATATTCATAAGTATGGGAGATTGCTGCTGGTGCCCTATACTTTTGTTTGATCATTTACAGTACTAATTTTCAGTAACAACAATGGATAATCTCAGGGGCTAAATACTGTAACACTGGGGAACTTCTTGGGGATTTGAAGATCATGCATTCAAGAATTAAGATGTTAATCTCCAAACAGTAAGGAATAGATACTCTTGATGACAATATCCTTCATAGAGTAGGTTCCAAATCGGAGAAGGGAGAATGCTACACTGCCTGCCTTAACAGTTTGCAATTGACTGTGTTGAGGGACAAGCTGGTTGCACATGTACCTTTTTATCATAAAGTTTCTGCAGTCCTGTTTTGCCTTGATTGTTGCTGAATAGTTGCACACAACTCTCACACAGCGCACATCGGTCTAGTGAATCACATTACATATCGTGTCCACATATATCTAAAATCTGAAATTTTGTGTTCAGTGTGTACTAATTGTAGTTTTGTTTTTTTGCGACCCTGTCTGCAAAGATAAGAACCTCTAATCAGAGTTTATTGCAATTAGAAATAGGTAAATGTTACCTTTGTTGCTGTATTTTGGAACTTCCTACTTGATGCATGGAAGTGCTTTGTTGCTACTTTATGGAGCTTCCTAACTGGTTCATGAAAGTTCTAGGTTTCTTGCTTCCATTCAGCCAATTTAATTGGTTTGGGCTTTCATTCTGATCCCTCTTACTGTGTATTAGCCAGTCAAAGTAGAGTGTGCTCACTAAGTCACAGTGGTTCTCGATACTATCACAGAAAAACAATCAGTTCTGCTGAAGAGGTTAGCAGCACAGTGGTGTGTGCCTGTTTTTCTTTGAGTGTGTGTTTTTATATATTAAACGATAATTGATTCAGGTCTAAGCGGTAATTATTTTATTCATATGACATGACTGGCAGCTGTACACAAATCTCACTACAGGCTTTCAGGTATGCTGCTTACACACTACCCCGACTCCCGAGCAGCTCGCAGGACCCCCTTAAGTAGCCCCTAGCTCGCCAACAACATTACACATTGTAATATATTTAGCCACTCACAGCTCCCCATCCCTTGTTTCAGTCTAGGTGCAATATTAATCCATTGGATCCCCTGGTGAGGGGTTGCAGTAAGTTGCACCAATCACTGTCTATTAAGGCCGACTATTGCAGCCCTTGCAGGAGCGTTCACAGGCAGGCCGTCTTGCACCTCTTCTCTGCACTGTGCACGCAGGAGCTCAATGCCCTGCAGGGCTGCTGGAGAGACAGAACCAACACAGGCGCAGCCCCAACATCTTGGACAACACGGCGCTGTTAAAGTTGTTGTGTCTCAAAATTATGTTTCAAATAAAATTAAAGTTGAATACCCTGGTGTCTATTTACTGAAGCCTATTCTTAGCGCACAATACATTCGATTGCGTAAACATTTCATTTCCCTTTTTGGAAACAGCTTAGTGCTTTCACTGCTACTCCGTGAGCCAAACAGGCACGCTCCAGTGTTAACTTACTAATTTCAGATTGTAAATAAAAAGCCCAGGTAGCAAATCAGGGCGAAAACACTCCAAGTGCATCTGTTATTACCGTTTGTACTATTTATTATGTTTGTATTATATTATCACAGACAAGCAGTTTACGACTGAACAGAAAAAGGAAAAGTTCTGATTTTTAGAGCAAATAAATGGATTCTGCAA